>NW_018127882.1:5533528-5537901 GCF_001952655.1 Monopterus albus | reverse complement strand
TTTCCCACTGTAATTCCTTTTGTTTTTATACTGCTTACGAGGACAGTTCCTGTCATATACTTTCATGAATATATTTAAAAATTGCTCATATGCTTTATCTAAGTCTTCCTCTCTGTAAACTGATTCCCAGTTTTGCCCCCTAAAATCCTCTTTTAGCCTCCTTACAGCATGTTCGTTCATCACCCTCCTATAAAAAAGATTTGTTTTTGGCCTTTCATTTCTAACATGGCAATCATAAACCAAAAATACTGGCAGATGATCACTAATATCATTTATAAGTAATCCACTACACTTTTTGCTATCAATATCATTACTAAATATATTATCTATTAGTGTTGCATGCTGGGTTGTTTTTGTAATTTTTGGGTATAAACTACATCTATATAATGTGTTAATAAACTCCTCAGTTGCTGTGTGCTTGTTAGGATTCAACAAATCTATATTAAAGTCACCACATATGAACATTAATTTATGACTTATTGACGAGTAATTTTCTTCCACCCAGTCATTAAATTGGCTGTACAAATGTACAAAGTATATCTCATTAAGGAGCAGTCTTAATTCTTATTTGCCTGCTTATAATACTTTAACTGTTTATTTTTCAAACATTTTCAAAAAGGATATAGACTATAGTTGCACTTTTATACTATTTTTATCAGGGTGGATCAGTAATAGCCTCCACTGAACATAAATCAAAAATCACACAGACAATGTGATCATCCAGTAAACACTTATGTAGATTAGAACTTGAACACACGAACACAGATACACACTCAAAATGGTGACCTCGGCTCACTGTCCTTGATAACACTGATAATAAGTGAAGGTTATGTACTGTTAGGGTGATTTTTATTCATTTTTTTTCTACCGCTTAGTCCCTGAACGGGGTCACGGGGGGGTGGGGTACACCCTGGACAGGTTGCCAATCCATCGCAGGGTTAACACATAGACGAACAACCACACACACGCACTCCAATGGGCAATTTAGAGACACCAATCAACCTAAGCTGCATGTCTTTGGACTGTGGGAGGAAGCCGGAGTACCCGGAGAGTACCCACGCAAGCACGGGGAGAACTTGCAAACTCCACACAGAAAGGTCCCAGGTGGGGCACAAACCCGGAACCTTCTCGCTGTGAGGCAACGGCTAACCACTGTGCCACTGTGCTGCCCACAGTACAAATATTTATATAATATCTAGGTACTTTCTGCACTTCATACACTTTCTCTCTTACTCTACTTACACAAGTTTACAACATGACCACATTAGTTTCCAGGAAAGAAGTCACTGGTGTGAAAATGCAAACATGGCGTCACATGCAAATAGCTGCTAAAGTGACTCATGCGATGAGGAAAAAATACAAATTAGTTTGTAAAGCACAAGAGAGTCAAATTTCCATTTCTAGAGCATCTGCCCAGAGATTGTAGCGTGAGCATTGTTTAGGTTTTCTTTACATTTGAGGTTAAAAGTTCAGACATAATCATTTTATGCAAGGTTTTATTAAAAGTAGCTTAAATCCAAATGACATAATTCATGAGTTAAAATAACACAAATTAGTTTTCATAATGCTACAGAAAAGTACTGTTTTCCTAAAAATGACCAATGCGACAAAAACATTTCTGTAACAGGAGACACCATTTATGTCATTTCCGAGTCCTTGTTTTTTTTTTTTTTTTTTATCTAAGTCAGCCTTTCTGTGTTTCAGCTTTACCACAATAGCAACATGTTCACTACATCTAGGGTCACCAGTAGTTACAACACTTTTACTGGTGCATTTTTCTATAAACCACGTGACTCAAAACCAAAAGTTCTATTGTAAAATCTAAATGGACGTGTTTTCTTGGAAATGTTATAAAGAAAAATTATAGTAATATTGACAGTAATATGACAATATGACTGGACATTAACCCTCAGTGGAATACCGGTAAATATACATTGTACAGATTATACAGATCCATACAGGTCTCTGTTTTTTTAAGTACTCTATTTTTATCTCGTTTCCTAAAGAACATTCCTTTGTCTGTTTGCATTGTTTATTTTGTTATACTATACATACTTATATTGGTATATTGTTTACTTGGCCTTTGCTATTGCTAAAGCTCGTTCGTCTGTCCGTTGTTTTACTATCACGGGCTGTCATTCTAGATAATTCATTCATAAGAGGTTTCTATTCAATGCTGTTTCCGTGAATTGCTGCTCTTTTCCACGGTATAAACAGGAACATTTGAAAAAACAAAAATGCAGTTCAGTCAGACCACGTTACCCATAATGCAGTGTGAGCAAAACTCGCCGCACCTTCACCGGGTGGAGCTTGTCAACGTGGGAACGTTTTGTAGATCCTGCTGGCTACTGGAGTGAAAACAGAAAGGGGGTGAGGCGATATGCGCATGGGGGTCGAAAAGGGAAGTAAGTTTTTAGCGTGTCGGCGCTCAGTTTTCGTGATTAGGGCGAGGCAGACTTGAGAGCGACAAATGCTTCACACGAATCTCAGCAACAGGGCACGGAGCGAAATGCCAGACAGTGCCTCGGGAGCGAAGCGCGAATAGTAACGTTACACCGCAACGCGTAAACATATTCGGGGGGGAAGAGAGAATGCGAATGGTACGAAGGTTCCGAAGTCAAGCAGAATGGAAACGATGTAGCGTCGCTGCGGTATTTCGTATAGCTAGAACTAACGTTAGAGTAGAGACTAGATAGCTAAGGAGCTAGCGGGGTAACTAACGTTAACGTACATGTAAAGTTCTCCCCCCGAGAAGCTGAAGCAGAGCCTGGAGGCGTCTGTTGAATGAGAGTCCACCAGCGTCGCAAAATCAAAGAGAAACAAGAAGATGCTTCGAAGACTGAACCGTTTGGTAAGTGTGCCTGGCACCAACACCGCACACACATGTTGTTAGCTTATGGCACCCAGATACTGGCGTTAGCTCGGTAACGTTAGAGTAACTAAGAAACCATCTAGCTTAAAACTAACTGTTACTTCACACAGCCTGACTTCACGAAACAGCTGTCGTCTCAGTTCATGGCTCTTAAGTAGTCAACCGGTTAAGACAGCCAGGAAGTCACGACAGATGCGAGCTGATGTTTGCTAAACTCGGCAATTAAACTGCACTTCAGGTCACACACGGGGCTCCCCACTATGTTAACGGAAGTTGAGCAAAACGCCCTGGTGTATATTTAAACCCTGGGGACGAAAGCCAAATTAAGAGAGCACTTTTAAGACGTATGCTGCTTTTTTCCTGGGGTCCTAAAATATGTAGTCTGTTTAAGGGCACAAAGACGTTTATTATCTTGGATTCTCAGAATAGATGAGCGTTTTTATTGACTAAAAATTACTTGATTAATGGGGAAAAATAATCACACTATTAATTGGTAATGAAAACAATCACCAGTTGCAGCAGTGGCTTTATCTGGACTTTTCTTTGCATCCAGCCACTGGATTTGTTCAGTACAGTGACTTGGTATTTTCTCAAACATGAACCGCTTTGACAACCTCCTTCACATTTGGTAAATTAAATGTGTACCCTTTTCACCTACTGGTTTCATTGCTTTTCTCATACATTAATCAGTCATGAGTAAGCTATGGTGAAAGTGGAGAATCCGCAAGGCTAAATGTTAAACTGCTTTTTTTATAATCCTCTTATGCACCAGTAACCTGTTGTCACCAGTGGACTGAATCTCCCACAGGTCATATGAGCAATATAGATGTGGACAGTGAATGAGGAGAAGCAGTATAATAATTGTATTGCCTGACCTCCCTCCTGGCCTCCGTCGAAGTGTTGCCAGGTCAGCCGATTTTCCTGCTCCTGGAGAGGATTGCTGCTGCAATTTCTCTTCTGTGTGAGCTGTAAATAATATTTTGTGCGGAGCAGTGAGCCACACTGTCATTGATGCACACAGTGCCATTATCTCAGGCTCTCTCTCTCTCTCTCTGCCTCCCGATTTCACACCGTTCTCCCTTTGCCCATTGGAGGTACTTGTGGATTGTGAAAGGGGAGAGTCACTGCTCATACCAAAAAGCACTGAGGAGGCTTCATGCACCTGACCTGACTCTCCTATTATGATGGTCTGCTAAATCCTGAGTATGACTTTGGAAAATCATTAAAGATGGCTGTGAGGCTGGGCTTTTTATAAGGGGAGGGCCGGCAGCTTCCAGGGGTTGTAACGCTCTTGACAGGAATGCAAAACCACACAGTTGCCTTTGATGTTCATTGAAGCCCTTGAAGGCAGCAGTATGTTCAGTGAGGTGAAGTCTGGCAGATAGCATTTGTGGTAGGAGCCCTGGATATGACTGGAAGAGAACAGCATCTCAGTATCTTTATTTTATGTTTTCTTTGCACCATGGTAATCAGTGGAACCCCCCCCCCCCCCTCATCCGCT
>NW_018127882.1:5528640-5533381 GCF_001952655.1 Monopterus albus | reverse complement strand
GACGTTCTCAGCGTTTTGACTCTGCTGTATTTTTGCAGCAGAAGCTCCTTGTGCTCCTGTAAAGTGGCCCAATCCTGCACACCCCAGTTACAGGATGGAAGCTCGACATGTGCTTTTACCTTGTGCACAAAGGCAGGAAATGGTGACACTAACACAACAGGAATTCTTTATATTTGGATTATTTAATAGCAACATGGCACAGAAAGAACTTGTCATTTAATCAATTAATTAAACAAATATTTTGATAGTCATTTAAGGCAAAAATACCAAATGGTCTCTAGTGCCAGCCTCTGAATTGTGAGGATTTGCTGCTTTTTGCCTTGTGACAGTAAACATAAAATCTTTAGATTCACATTTTACTTGTAAACGATTGAGTACATAATTGACAACTTAACTGATGATTAAAATAATTAGTTGATGGCCACCTTAAAAATGATTGTTGGGCCATTATATGACTGATGAGTTAAAAAAAACAAAACCATAAAATGTAAACATAACTGGACTGTTTCAGGGTTGTAATTCATTTTCCTCTGTGATGTATAAGATGTCCAGGTTTGTTTTTACATACCATAGTATGACAGCATTTTAATATTTGGCCACACGCTGTAGAACGCCTACATATTGTGATGTTGTTTGTCTCAGTAACATGTGAAATTGTACTCCAGTGAAGTGATGGTAAACAGATTTTTCAGCCTGCAGGTTTTTGCTGCGACTTTAGCTCCGATTCATTTGCACTCCTCCGATATCATATGACATTTAGGCAGAATGTCTTGTATGAGCCTTGATTTCTTCTTGTCTGGTATAGAAAGTGGATCTTTTTGAGGAGAGGATCTTTTCCCAGGGAGCTAAGGGTTCCTCATTCGACGGTCTGTGAAGTCACAAATATTTTCCTACTCTGACCGGGGTGCTCTGCTTTCTCAGTAGAGCTTTCCCTTCTCCCCTCTGCCCTCCTCTCCACCTCTCCTTGGTCTATCCAACTCACTGCAGGCTGATGTATTGAGACCAGTCAGTTTCAGATCTGTCTATACTTGACTGTGACCCACACACTAGTAAACAGATCCTTACCTGGTAAGAGATGTTGTCATGTGTGATAGGTTTGAGGGATTGCATGTCAAATGCATTTGGAAGCCAGTGGGCTTTGGAAATTCGCTACTCAGGTCGGCCAAGAGCAGCTGCAGGTCTTAGACGTACTCACAAACCTGTGGAAACTTGCAAACAAAGTTGGCTTGCACACAAACTAAAGACATCTGCACATTCAGAGACTTTATCTTGTGCCACTTTACCAGGGAAAGCTAATATATTATTAAGCAATAAAAGAGGATTTTTTCTTCAGCTGCTGTACATTATAGTACTTCCATATAAACTGCATGTGTTGGTGTAATGAGTCTAATATGCAGCATTATAAGTAATGTTGCAACATGCTTTCATCATTACTGTATTTTGGTTTTGTCGCATACCCTGCCTCAGAATGCTCCAAGTGTATGTTTATATTGCATTCATATCAATCTTGCATTGTATATACAGACGTCTGTTGAGCAGTGGCACCTGTTGGAAACAAGTTAGAGGCTTTTATTAACTGTTGAGTTACAAGAGTTCTCGAACACAGTCATCACTCTTGGGTGAGCATTTGGGGTATGGGTGCAGCTGAAGCCCATGGACCATATGGGGTATGTGTGGCCATCGAATTTATCAGGCCCGTTTGATTAAGAAAGATGTGTATTGGTTCGAGCTGTGCTCAAATTTGCCACCGTTTGTCTTGCACTGTGACTGGCTGGCAAACAGAATTGCTTACTCTGATTTCTCTCTCTTTCTTCCTCTCTCCGACTGGTCTCCCGCACTCTGCCTTGTAATGGAAAACCAGCCAAAAGAGCTCATCTGTAACCCACAGCAGGATAATAAATATATTTAGGGTGGGGAGGGAGGCGGTGTGAAGGAATAAATGACTGGCTGTGGGATATCGGCAGGATGAAATATAGTGGGAGAAGCTAGCGGCACTCAAAATGCATCCTTGTCATCCACATACTGTATGTATAAAGACTCATCCAGAATTGTTCTGTGCCATGCTCCAGCTCTGGCATTACACAGAGAGCATTCACAGAGAGATGTAAAGGGAATGTTGAGACATGTGGGGGATTTTTCTTTTTGGTGTCTGCTTTAATGTCTCTCTCTGTCTGAACACGGAGAGAGGAGAGACACCAGCATCTGTGATGTTTCTGTGTTCATTGTCATCTGAAATGATAGTCACTGACAGGAGTAGAGCACCAAAATCCATGTTAGGATTTAACGAGTGCTGAAAGACCCTTACCCACCCTCCCACACACATACACATGCACGCATGAACACCTTTGTTAAGAAACAGCCTACAGCGATTATCTTCACGGCAAACTCCCAGCTAAACAGACAGTACAGCTCAGCCGCAAGGAGGGAAACAAGCCTTTTAAATGTGGTCGCAGCACAGTGGGAGGAAAACCAAACCCAAATCAAGCATGTGCTTTGAGCAGAGGAAGCAAACATCCAAATTGATTTTTGTCATTAGTCTTGTTGCCCTCCTATGCAGTGTCGAAGGAAAATTAATTAAACAGCAATCCCAGCCAGTGTAGTCCTGTACATTCTGAAAAATAACATTTTTCAGAATGTACACCGGGGGGGTGCAGCTGTCGTCTTATGCAGTTTAGTTAAGTTACAACCCATACATCACATGGACAAAGCAGCTAGATCAGGCAGCTTCATCTAATCTGATTTGTTGCACCCACGCATACAAAAGCTGAGTACAGAGAGTATGTGTACTTGGCTGTAGAAGACATACTCCATTTATGGCTACACTACTTTAAATTCTCTTTAATTATAGATTATAGTGTGACTAGGCTACAGCTCAAAATGTGCTCTCTTTTTCTTGGCTTAAAACACAAATCATGCAGGTCTTCTCCATTAGAGCCCTGAAGAATAAGAATAGGACTTACCAAGCTAACGTCTTCAGAGGAGGATAACTAAAGGGACAAAGTTGCTTGAGAAGAAACAGTAACGTGTACTCGTAAAACCAAACCCCCTGTAAATGAATTCTTTGAAACTATAAGCCAGTTAAAATATAACTGGCTGAGTGAATGTAAAACTTGTTCCCGGATTTGTTTTGTGAAGTTCAGGCTATGTTCCTGTCTTCTGTTTAGTTTTTGTGAGGCTCTGTTCCTCAAGACAGAGATGGACACATAAAAGAACACAGACCTCTGTCAGCGTTATGTGTCTTGCTTACACATTTCCTGCTATATACGTATCCATTCTTTCCAGTGTTTTTCATAACTAAAGTAGGTTCTCTAGTGCTCACGTTTCCCACCAAGATTGGCACAGTTTTCATTCCCAGTGACCAAAACCTTTGAACTTGTTTATTCTTCAATTTCAGCAAAGGTCTCATTTCATGGCCACTTGTAGCCTAGTACAAAATGTCGGTGTCAGTTTTTAGGTGTTGCGCATTTCAAATGGCGTCTACAGCACCTACTTATAATTAGCAAATTATCTGTCTGTGGCTTTTTGAAATGATTGAGGAAGCAACTCCCAGTGTGAGGTCTAGATGAGTATCCCCTCCTCCCTATTGTCAAGGGAGCCATTGTAATGTAGGCCAGTACCAGCCCATACATTACACTGTGTCTTGTACAGCTGCAGGGATGCAAGTACAACAGTGAGCCGTTGCCTATCTACAACAGCTCCTAAGGATCAGCCCTCAGTTCAAGTCGGACTATTATCACTCTGTGGGGCTATTCATTACTGGGTCCAAACAGCGGACAGAGGAGACAGTAGCCTTTGATATGTGGTCTGTAGGCTTTGCCATAGGCCAAGTATTGGTGATTCAGTGATGGAGGTAACTCCTGTTATAGTTTCACTATGAAGTATGGCTCTGCTTTTTCATGCTTTGGCAGCATTCTGTTTAATACTTACATTAATTAATATGAATGTGGAATCTTGACGACAGCAGTGTTAACAGTAAGTGTTGTAATTCTTTTCTTATTGTCCAAAAATGGTAATTATTATTTTTGTTTATACAATTTTTATTTATTTTTTAATCACCTCGTTTAACATGAACATATTTTAACATATTTTTGAGTCACTTTAAGGAAGGTGAATCACACACAACTACAGTGGATAATTTGCGTAATGCATTTATGAGCAAAGCAAATGCAAGAACACTGAAAACATTCATTATGACTTTTTAAAAGTCTCTGAAACTGAGTGATGTATGGATGTATTCTGTTGTCAGTTAACCCAAAGATAATTTGGAAAATGTGTTATTGATAATAAATATGATTTGGTAATGATATTCTACAGTATACAGGGAAGGTGGCTGGAAAAGAAAATATCAAAAATTCAGGATGTAACCTGAGAAGATGCAGTATAAATACATATTGCCTGTGAGACAGTACTGTATTGAGTAAGTTGGTTAAATTAGGTTCTCTGTAACTGGAATTATTTTAAAAAAGATTTATAGACTGTTACACTTTACAGTTTATTGCACCGGGAATGCATCAATCTTCTTTAAGTCATTTAAATGACAAATGTTCAAATTTGGTATTTTTTCATTGTGCGATATTTTCTTCAAAAGCTAATGCAACCTCTGTAAATCCTCCACAGCCTTGGGATATGTAATCAAAACACAGTTAACAGTTGGTTAGAGTGACTATGCTGGATGAGGACAGGCAAGTAGGCTGACAAGATAAAGAGATGGGGGGGGGGGGGGGGGGGGAAAGGGGGGGCC
>NW_018127882.1:5520672-5528580 GCF_001952655.1 Monopterus albus | reverse complement strand
TGCTGAAAAAAAAAGGGTGGGGGGGGGGGGTGGATGAAGTAAAGGTGAGTGCCAGAGTGCTGCAGCTTTGGCTCAACACATGCATCACTTCCCTAGCGTTCAAACTTTCATCACTCAACTCCATTCAGCCTGTCATAATAGCAGCTTTATGTTGCATTTAGGCTGTTTTCGTCAACATTTCTTGAAACGGTTTACTGGAGGTTAGGCAGTTATTCATTCCATTACTCTCCGAGTACCATTTAATGTTTAAGTACTGTAGATTTTTAAAGTTAATGCTCCTAGATTTTGCACTGAATGTTCTTAGTGTTTTTGTCCCATCTACTCAAGTAACAAAACCACAAGAGCAGACTGATCAGACTGATCAGAACCAAACTGTTCTTTTGCGTGTACTTTTCTTTTTTTCAAATGCTTTTAGTGCTTTAGCAAGAAAAGGTTACAGCATCAATTTAGTTTTACTACAAAAGCTATTTGTGTTGCGTTGGAGGTAAGCTCTTCTTCCTGTGCCATTGTCACAGCTGCTGTCATGAGAATGGTTTACTTTATCACATCATGGGATCATCTTTATGTGCTGTTTGCTTACAGATGCTTATCAGATAAACGGGCTTAACAGCAAACACTCCTCGTCTGGAGATGCGCATGAAAGCTGCTGGAGCCACACTTCAGTGAATCCTTGACGCCAAGTGTGACAACTATAGATGCAAGAACCAGAGCACACACTGCTATCCAGGGCAGCCCTGAGAGCCAGAATCACTTACTCTATGCTCTCTCATGGGCTTCTGGACACAAATGACAACAGCTTTGTTCGTGTGGGTCTTGCTTGAGAGTCATGCATGATAGATGAACTATAAAGAGATTCAAGAAACTCTCCACCAAACAGGAGAACTGACAGAGGCCTCTCTTAGATGTGTGATGATCACCAAGAATGAAAACAGTAAATCTAGTTGCCTTTCATGTTTTATAGTGCTTTTAGGTGACAGCAGTTGCATGGGTGTGTTGTGGCATGAATTATTACTGATAGGAGTTTAACTGCATTTTAAAAAAATCATATAAATTAAAAAGTTTTGTCAAGCTTGTACTGTCAGAAAGTTTGCTTTGTGATGGATTGTATTACTGTAAAAATTACCGGTTACTCACTGTGTCTGTTCAGTTAACAGCATGCAGATTGTGACAAAGCCAGATAGTCACTGAACAGTGAGATGGTGCGACAGGACGCAGTGTCATCAGACCCAAGTCATCACTTGGAATTTGGCAGTGGCTGAATGCAGTCTTATATTTCCCCAGCTCTCAGTGGTTACTTTACCCGTCCTTGTCCAAGCTTGTGCTCATTTCACAATGAATGCACAATTTGATGCAAAGTTTCAAGATCGCCCAGTTCTCAAATGCACCATTTATTTCTGACTGAGCAGTTGCATCTCTCATTTAGTTGAGCATCGGATGTTTACTTTATTGCTCTTCAATTATGTTCTGTAGCCAATGTGTTTTCATCCTACTGTTTGGTATTGATGGCGGCATGGTGACACAGTGGTTGGCACTGTCGCCTCACAGCAAGAAGGTCCCGAGTTTGAGGTCAGACCGACCCGGTTCCTTTCTGTGTGGTGTTTGCATATTCTCGGTTACTCCAGCTTCCTCCCACAGTCCAAAGACATGCAGCTTAGGTTGATTGGTGACTCTAAGTTGCCCGTAGGAGTTGCCCCTCCCCCGTGACCCTCGTTAGGATAAGTGGTATAGATGATGGATGGACGGATGTTTGGTATTTACATACTGGCTCTTGGCCACTTTTGCTTTTCCTTATATTATTGATTTATGTGTGGCCTTGAACTCACTGTTTTGGAGATGAATAGCTGCTCAACAATGAATTGGGCCCCTGGTCTCTGACAGTGGATCAACCACTAAATCAGTGAGCATTCACTACTTCCTCTTTTTCTATAGAATCTCATTTTCAGCATGAGCTATATGTGTGTTGCTGACTTTTCTTTTTAAAAAAGCCATCACTGACACCCAGAACCTTTTATGTAGGTTGTTCTCTGGCTCTTGAGGAAAAAGCGTTGGCTTCTACATGAAAACTGTTCGTTCATGATTGGCATGGAGCCTTGAATGTGCGCATTAGCATGACTCTGTTGCATTATCAATTCTAAAGAGATGGGCACATGTTAAATATTTTTACTAGTGGAAGCCAGCCACCTGTTACTGTTGACTGTAAGTCTGCAGTACAAGCCAGAGCCCTTTGCGGGTCCTTTGATTCAAGGCTAATTTGATTTGCAAAGTGTTCCTTACCTGTGTTTTGTTTGCACAGCCCTTTGTACATGATCATGTTTTCTGGTGCAATAATGCTTCCTAATGTTGTAAACAAAAAAGATATATATATTTCACTATGTGAAATTTATTATACATTAACGTATCAAAATAAGCATGTGCACATGGATCTTCACTGTTTAGGATAAACAGGAAAGACTGCCCTCAACTTGCCAGTATACAATATTTATATGAAAAGATGTTACTATCTGATTGGTCCAAAACTGTTGGGGAGAAGTCGTGGTTTAAACTTAACTCTCCCGAGGTTGGTCCTTCAGTCCGTTCGTCCTCCAATCATCCTCTCTGCTCCAATGGTTGTGGACAGCGCCCTAAAAGGGGAGGAATACCTACCCTTTCTTAATTTCTACATAGGCACTTGCGTCTTCCTTTGTTTCCAACTAACTGCTAGATTTCAGGCATTGCTTTCCAATAAAACTGCTCTGCCTGTGTGTGTCTGTATATTGCCCTGCCTTTGAAGTTGTCTCCCTCTTCCTGACTTTTAGATCTAGTCTCTTGTTTATTACCCTTGGTGTCCCTGTGACCCCAAATTCCCTGGCCTCTTCAGCCAGGTGGTGATAAGAAATTAACTGTGTGACCCACGTCAGTGTTTTAGTGAACCAGTCCCCTTGATGTTAAACAGTGCTCCAGTTGGCTAACACAGTAAATACTGACCAGTGATTCAGTGAACACATAGGGTGATATGTAACTACATAAACACAACTGTGAGATTAAAGTATATAGACTTATGTATGCTATATAATAAAAACCCCAACTAATTATATTCATTTCTATCTAAAAATGAAAATCACCCTAACAAAACAGTGTTGTATTAACTGGAGTGCTGCCACTACATTTGATGAGAGCATGTTTTACAGTGCACAGAGGAAGGATAACTTGCAGAAACACTGCATCTGAATCAAATAAGCGAACGAGTGGAGTCCATGGGGTTGTCCTTGGCTTACTGTTCTCTTCGGGGCTGGTTGTTGTTTGATATAGCAAACCTGGATTTGATTGTGTCCTTGGATCCCGTGTACTTCCTTTTTCTCACCTTTTCTTCCTCCCACTCTCACCCCTTTAATCCTCTGGCAGCCAGGTTTATCCAGTCCTGCTCAAGGAGTGTCGGTGTGTGCCCAGTGAGAAGGGGATGGTAGATTTGACAGCCATACTGAGGTGTGAACATGGCTGCTCATGCATGAGCATTATGCAACACTGTTGGCTCCCTGCTGTAGACAGGACTAGAGAGAGAGGTTTCAGCATTACGGTGATGAATTTGGCCTTTATTTTGTGTTGTTTGATTACTAGTTGGAAGCAGAATATTGTGTAAACTAGAGTTATGTAGGTGGCATTTTAGTTTCCACATGCATGAATTAGAGCTCCAAGTGTTTGAGGCTTTGATCTATTCTCTTGTCAGCAACAGACTTTGGGCAGCTCACAGTGCAGGTGGCTGTAATTAACAGGTTCTCTGTAACCCATCCAGGATCAGATGTTCATGGTAATCTGTCCCTTCAGCCCACATGTACAGCAGATCCCCTGCCTGGTTGGTGTCACTGCTTTCAATGAAGCGGGCTGGAAATGATGACAAAAAAATTTGGCAACGCTTATTGTGCCGCAGCATAATTTACACCTTAGTACTTGAACAACAACCTTGTTAAAAATGTTTTCAGGCATTTTCTGTCTTCACCACTGCTCATTTTCTACCCATTTTTCCTCTTTGGCTGAAAGTAGAGATGGCCTAGGATAGAGAGAGCGGGTGAGCAAACAACCTAAACAAAACCCCTGACTTAATGTGGTGTTTTAAAATATAGTTAGTTAGTAATAACAGTAGATGGGTCCTTCAAGTAGAGGTGACGGCATGCATTGCTGAAAGGTGTCGCACACGTAAAGCATATTTGATTAGGGTGGCTCAAAGCGGTTGCAGAGCCCAGAAACAGTGGGAGACCCAAACTTCTCACCTGTCCAGGTGTCCATCAGCCCAGTCATGGGCAAACATGTTTCCATGGAGTTGTGGTTGATTGAAGTATGAACAGACGGGCTGAACAGCTGACTACAAGAGTACCTAAAGTACAGTTCCCCTTTCAGACGTTAGGTTTGTGCTGACTTGCCATCTGCATCGTGACAGCGCAACTCGACCCATAAGTCTGATGAGCATGGCATTTTCCTCCTGGTTGCCCACATTTATTCCTTGTTTTTCATTGATGAGTAATCACTTAGGAGAGAAGAAATAAAGTTTTAGTTATCACACAATCACCATTTTGGTTCGTTGACCTTGTCATACTTTTGCCCCGTCTTTCAATTATTAACTTGTGCTCACCACTTTCCAGCAGAGTGATTTTCAAGTCTTTTTAATTTCACAGTCGAAATTCTAATCTTTTAATTCTTGACCTCTGGGTGGAATTTATGCCTCTATTTTTTGTTTTGTTTTTGTTTTTGTTTTTGGCCACTACAAATTCGTTGTGGTCATTGTAGATTTGTCACACCCAAAATAACAATACACCATAAAAGCAAATTTCTTGTTTTCATTGATTTGATTCTACATCTCTTAGGTTTCAGATGGTGGTTCATATTTTGATTTATTTAAATTTTTTTGTTTTTAGTTCAAATTGACTGGACCGGTTCAGTGCAGAAGAAGTATGCTTTTTTTTTTTTAATTTACATGTCCTGCCTTCCCTTTCTCTCTCTATCTTTTCCCATCTCCACCCCCTCTGCTATTTTCTCCTCCAGCTTGGCGGTGATGAGAGAAGAGTAGACAGTAGGACTATCTATGTTGGCCGTCAGCCGGGTTCTACCAATGAGGCTTTCATCCCACCTAAGTTCTGTGATAACAGGATTGTCTCCTCAAAGGTAAGCAGCCCATTCAGGGCTCCAGTCTGGATATATACTAAGATGAAATTCATATATCTCTGTTTGCTTCTTAAATTCTCTATATATAATACTTTAACTGTCATCAGGCATTGTTCTTTTATCTTGGAATGCAAAATGATCTTTGAACAACCCTGAGTGTTCCCAGGTCTTCATTTCTTTATTCCACCTCCCACTGCCTTTCCACATTCTTGTCTTTGCTCCCAGTGGAAGGTGATTATTTGTCTGTCAGGGGAGCACAGGCAGTGGCAGTGAAATACATGGCTGCTAATAATGTACAAGCAGGGTGAGCAGTTTGGTCGTTTTCCCCTGGGCTCTAATGGACCGAGCCCCCTCCCTCACCTAAATCCCTCACCTCAGTCTTGTGTCAGCAGCCGTTTGAAGTAGGTGCTGTCTGGCCAGCTTATGAATATGAAAGATTAAAGTTATGAGGATAAGGAAGCTGTGTGAAAGTAAGACAGCAGTGGGATTTATAGTGGCACAGAGGATCCCGATGAGGACGGGCCGATCAATTGGCTCCTGCCAGTATGTCAGGGTAAACAGTCTTTAATTACCCCTGGTGTAGTGTTTATACTCCATGCCTCTGCTCTCCATCATCTTGTTGCTTGTGCAATCTGCAGTGACCAATCTCTGCCTCTCCTCTTTTGCTCTTGTTGCTACTGCTCCACCACACATAGCCACCTTCACCGCTGCCGCCCCCCCTTTTCTCATTACTTTTCCTCTCTCTTTTGTCTTTGGCAAAATGAGATGGGTCATTCTGCTGTCGCTGCATTTCAGCACTCTTCCCATGTGGGCATTCTCCTTCATAAACAGTGCCTTATTGCTGTTTCTGTGCTCATGCATGCATTTATGTTTTTCATCCTGGATTTTGTTGTGTTGCACAAAGTTATCAGCAGGATTTTGTCGAACCGTCTCTCAGGGATTTAAGTGGATAAAAGTATTGCTTCAACCCTGATGGTATCAGTCATGGCCACTTAAAACAAGGACAAATCCCAGAGAGAGAGTACCGGTCTAAGATTATATGGCTCTACATCCTAGGGTAGCCAAATTCAGGAAATAAACTGTTACCTGAATGAGCGGAGTACCTGTGGTCATCCAAGGGTTGTCTCTCCAGGCACTACAAAGAACAGACTTGAAGCTGTTGAAGTTACCTATCCTTTTACCCTTTCCAGCTCAGACAGAATACACATATATTGAATGTTTCTAATCTCTCTCCCCTCACCAAGCCCGTCTTTAACCTCTCTAAGTTAATTGAAAAAAAAAATTACAGTGAAGAGCAGCAAAAAGCAGTCCTTCAATACCAGCTACCTATTGTGTTTTCTATCTGTGACTTGTATGCATGTTTATTTTTCTCTCCCCCATCACAGTATACAGTTTGGAACTTTCTACCAAAGAACCTGTTTGAACAGTTTAGACGAATTGCCAACTTCTACTTTCTTATCATCTTCCTGGTGCAGGTAAGGACAGACCTTGACACTGTGCCAAACCACAGTTAGTTGATCATTGTGAAATAATGAAATCATGGATACCGGTTTTGTCAGTGACTGTGGTGTTGTGAAACAAGTGTAGTCAGGGTTCGTATGAGCGTACCCAGACAACACTATGAAGCAGGTGTTACCCTGCTAAAGATCAATGTGAGTGGGTCAGTGCGCTTCGTCCAACTTGGCTTCACACCCTGTGCTGTGTAAACCTATACGATGTATGCAACCTGTGTGTGAAAGTAGAGAGTGTGAGAAGTGTGTCTGTTTGCAAGCAGTAATACCATTTCTGGGTGTGTGAACTGCGCAGCATGTTTGAAGTTGTTTAAATGTTTACAAGGAGGTGCGGAATTGCTAAGGCTTCCCTTAAGGCTTGACCTGTGTGTGTGTGTGTGTGTGTGTGGACGTGTTTTTCCTGCTACATGGGGACTTCTTCCTGACTCCATACCAACTCATGAGGACCCATTTCACGGTGGGGGCCTAAATTGAGGTCCCCATGGGCAAGAAATTGAATTTTAGGGTGGCAACATGGGTTAGGGTTAGGTTAAGGTCAGGGTTAGGGTTAGGCAAGTAGTGGTTCTGGTTAAGGTTAGGGTTAGTTTACAGGAAATGCATGCAAGTCAGTGTAAAGTCCCCATGGACTGCGAAACATAAACTGTGTGTGTGTGTTGTTTTTTTTTTTATATAGATGTTTTCTTAAGAGACAGAGTTCCTGACTCACTCTGCTGGTTGTTTAACATTCTGCAGTCTGTGCACTTCTCCTGTATTACTGGCTTTTGTTTTTTTTTTTTTAAAAGAACAACGGGAAATAAGTGAATCAAGTGGAAATTTTAAATATATAAAAGCAAACAATATTTACATAATATACACACTTGTACATTCATATTTTGCCTCCTTTAAAACAATATTACCCCAAGAAAGTTGAGCTGTGTCACTGTCACCTCCAAATCCAAGGCCATGGTTCTCAGTCGGAAAAGGGTGGCTTGCTCCCTTCAGGTTGGTGGGGAGTTCCTGCCTTAAGTGGAGGAGTTCAAGTATCTTGGGGTCTTGTTCACAGGTGAGGGAGGGATGGAACGGGAGATTGACAGGCGGATCAGTGCAGCTTCTGCAGTAATGCAGTAGATGTACCGATCTGTCGTGGTGAAGAAGGAGCTGAGCTGTAAGGCGAAGCTCTCGATTTACTGGTCGATCTACGTTCCGACTCTCACCTATGGTCATGAACTTTGGGTCATGACCGAAAGGGCAAGATCCCGGATACAGGCGGCCGAAATGAGCTTCC
>NW_018127882.1:5517411-5520568 GCF_001952655.1 Monopterus albus | reverse complement strand
TGGGAACGCCTCAGCATTCCCCCGGAGGAGCTGGAGGAAGTGTCTGGAGAGAGGGAAGTCTGGGCATCTTTGCTTAGACTGCTGCCCCCGCGACCAGGTCCCGGATAAGCGGAAGAAAATGGATGGATGGATGGAAGTTGAGCTGTACTCTGACAAAAGCTGCTTTCCTAAGTTTGATTAGGCATAAACATACATTAATAACCTATTTAGTGTCCTGATTTATGTATTTGATTTATTAAGTTCGTTGTTACAAAGGTTCATCTTTCTAAATAAGGATGCATTTTAAGTGGCAAGCAAGTTGTGTGCAATTCATGTCTTCATTAGGATAAAAAGTTAAAAGGAAAATCTGTGTTTTGAGAGACTTTTAACATCCCATAGTTTTGGGCAGCCCCCAAAATGTATAAAATGTGCAGTATGTTTGACTATAAGGTCGATGCTTTTTGTTATTGTCTGAAAAGTTAGACCTTTTTTATCAGATTTTTTTTTTTTTTTTTGCTCTTTCTTTTTGCGTGTCTGTCATTGTTAGCTTTTGTGGTGTTTGTGTGTGTGTGTGTGTGTGTGTGTGTGTGTGTGCTACTCTATCCTCATAAGTGGAAACTGAGCTGGCCAGGGGTGCTGACTAAAGATGCATTGACTGGCATACTTACTCCCTTGCTCTGTGCTCTTAAGTGACCTTTCCTCACCTGTCCAGGATTTGGCGGTCCATTATTGGAGCAGAACCCCCGCCCAAAAAGAAAGAAGATTTGTTGCTTGCATCTGAGCTTGCTCTTCATCACCTGTTCTATGCAGATGAAACTAACTTTGCTCCTTTTAGCAGTAACCTCATGGCAACATGCGGCGCTCTAGTGTAAAAAGATGCTGGGTTTGGACCTTGTTAGGAGGGATGTTCTTTCTCTAGTTGCATACTGTCTGAATGAGCTCACAGAATGAGTGTTCCCAGAAGCACGGCACTAAAAGGAAAAATATCTTTGTGCCACTGGCATTCCATCATTCTCAAGTGAATAGCAGATCAATTGCAGTGTTTATTTTCCCCTGTCCCTCGTTTCCACCTGTATTTACAGTTGACACTCCAGCTTTTATGTTTGGTTTAACTCTATACTCAGATGGCATTTCATTGGGTCCTGTAGCTACTACTGTTAAGACTCTAACACAACAGTTGTGCAATAAATAATTCTTCATTAAACTGTTAATGTTCAGTTTTTGTTCAAACAGCTTTGGGGATGTGCTTATTGAACTGTGTAGTAATTTTGGAAGATGTATTTTATGCTACTGTTGAAATGTGCTGCATTATACTGAGAAGTGTTTGTTATTCATTAACTTTGATCAGTTGCCAGCTAACGTGTAAAATTATTGTGAGGTAATGCAGTGCACGTATGTGGGGGGTAAACCACCATGTATATTTGCGTCACTTACCCACACTGCCTATTGATTTACACACAAGGATGATGAGTGTGTGATGTGTGAGCTGTAGAATGTTTGCATCTGGATGCTTTTTATGTATGTGTGTGTGTGTGTGTGTGTGTGTGATGCACTGTATGACTCAGTGGGTGTCCTGGGTTTGCTGACGGTGTTTACCCGAGCTGCAGTGTGGTTGGCGTTTCTCCACTAATCCAGCCTCTCTTGAGGGACTCCTTATCCTAACCACTCAGTTTTTCCCATGTAGCCAGCTATTATATCAGAGAAGGAGGATGAAAGAGAAACAGGTACATATCCTCTGTGTGTACAGAAATAAACCTTCTCTCTTCCCCTGAGAGGCTTCACACAAATACTCTACCAACAGCCAAATCTCATGCACCCTCCAACTCTGTCCTAACCCCCTTTTGTCTTTCTCTTTGTCATTCTCTCTCACATTTGCTCGTCTCTCTGCAGCGCTGCATTGCAGACGTCAGCAGCCAAGAAGCCCTCTGTACTTTCTGTGCCACAAATAGACACAAGCTGATAAAAAAGCACCACTTTCTCTATAAATAGCCCTGCATGCCTTTGCTTGAATTTGATCGAATGGGAATACAGCCCTGTGAGAGAGTAAGAGAAGCAGTGATGAGAGAGAAATGAAGTGAGAGAGTTGGAGAGGGGGTGAAGGGGATAGAAGGATGTGAGGGCCCACAGCACTGCCCTGGGACCTAGGAGACCAGCTGTCTTTTGCTCACGCTGACACACTTTCCTGCTCTACTGCTCTGATATCACATCAGCAGCAGCAGCACACAGTTCACTCTTATTGCTTAGATCTTTTAGGCTTCGCCATCGGTGCAGATGGAGAAAGGTGTTTGGCCATCTGGAAGTTTGGTGGGGATTGGTGTGAATCATTGCAGATAAACTGTGAAAGAGGAGTTCTTGGAGAATATTGAAAGAAAGTGGTTATTTTTTTCTTTTAGAGTAAATGTTGATGAGCATATACAAAAAAAGACACCACCATCCATCCATCCATCTGAATATTTCTCTTTGGTTTTACAGTTTGTAGATGGTCCCTGCGCCCTCGTCTTGTTCATTGTCATGGGTATGTTGGAATGAAGGCCCATAACCTAAAAGTGTCTTGTGTCTGCATGACAGAAAGCCATCGCTTTAACAGGCTGATGAAGCAGCGGTGCTACTTACCTCATGCTGTACTGTTTAAACACCTGTTTATAGCGTGATCTCAACTGAGAACGGAGATACAAGTGTTCACTTCAGCCTCTCTACACCTGAGGCCTCAGCAGCAGAATTATTACTTTAGCTTGTCTCACCAGAATCGCTCACTACTGCACATATAATGCAGACTCTCCTTTGAATCTGCACTTCTTCAAATGGTCGATGTGCACTAGTCCATCTCTGCCTTGTAATTGATTTATCCTCCAGTTAATTGGAATCGCAGTAAAGCTTGGGTAGGCTAGTAGCTCAGTGCCCTAGTACCTTCTGTGAGTGTGTGTGTGTGTGTGTGTGTGTGCGCGTGTGTAAAAGTAAACATTTGTATGGGTACAGACTGTGGCTGTATGTTCAAGGCTGTCCACACTTATTCAGCGAGTAGCGGCTTTGTTTCATTTGCAGTCTGAGGATAGATAGCAGCACGAAGACTGCTTCAAGATGCATCTCTTGCTCTTACTTGAACTGATGTCTGTCTGACAGCTTGCAGTGCTCCTGATCAGAATATCAACAAGATGGATGTGTTGTCTGTGTGGGCTGT
>NW_018127882.1:5498146-5517354 GCF_001952655.1 Monopterus albus | reverse complement strand
ACCCATCTCATGATGGTTTTAAGAAATGCACAAACACACAAGGCCATTTGTGACCTGGGTTTTAAATGGGAGCCTTATTCGGGTCCAGCTCCTGAACCAGTTATTTGGGATTATCTGATCAATGTCCTGCACTTGTTCTTGTTACACACATGCATAAAAATGCAACATATTACACACAACTTGAGCAGGTAAGGTGAGTCTGTTGCCTCACAACTGGACTATGCCCTGCATTTAGAGGACTGTTATAACATACTCCTCCCTCTGTAACCACATACATACTGTATGTGCTCTGCAGTAAGACTTTGCAGTGATGAGTAGTTCAGATTGAAGGTCATATGGTTATCACTTAGTGTTAAGATTGCATTTATCTTATTTCTTTTTTCCTCACTAGGTGATAGTGGACACCCCCACCAGCCCAGTCACCAGTGGCCTACCCTTATTTTTTGTGATTACAGTAACCGCAATCAAGCAGGTAAGACACTACCTAAATGTGATTTATATTGCCATGTCCTCATTTCCTCGTTTTGTTATATCGTCCTGCCTCTCCATATAACAACCCCTCTCCGCCTTCATAACTCTCTTGCTGTGATTTGTGTATAAAGTATGTGACTAATGCTCTCTAGGGTTTTGTATTAATGTGCTCCACTGGTGAATTCTGATTGGGGAGAAGATCAAATGACCTCTCTGGATGTGTGAGCAAATAGGGAGAGAGAGAGAGAGAGCTCGTCTATTACAGAGATACAAATTATCAAGGGGAGTGTCAGTTTTTTTGACTCTTGTGCTGCTATGTCCCAGTTTTAGATCTATTGTTTTAGGATTGGCCTTTTAGTTGGTCTACCACTGGGGCTTTGAAATGCACAATAGTGGGTGGCTTCCTTCTCAAAATATATGGGGCACACTGATAGTGCTGGGCCGCCTTTAGCCAGGCTTTGAAGTGGGACACCAAGGCAGTCAGCCCGACATCCTAGTCAGGCTGAGGTGAGCTGTGTATAGTTCTACTAACTGTCTCCTTCTCTCCTCCTTTAATCCACCTGGCATCATTCAGCCAGACTTTCTCCATCCATTCACCCATTTTCTTCCACTTATCCGCCCAGACTTTTCCCTCTCCTTTTAATTTTCCCAGTAATCCCACTTTCTGGCTCAAGCTCCACCCTGCAACAAACTGTGGTCTCCCTCTGTGTTTCTGCACTGTGTCCTCTACCTCCGTCACTGTTTTAAAGTACTAATGAAGTCTACACTAGGCTTTGTGCCATATGTTGCAGCATCCCCAGAAATTATTTTTTTTACCTGACTCAGTATGATTTGATGGTGCACTGCGGGACAATCACTATCCCATTCTGCTGCTGCAGGCACACCTTTGTACATAATGATGAAATACTACATGTAGTGTTAAGATTATGTTGTATGCGTAGGTGCTTCTTATGCCTTACCCTCTTCCGTTTGGTTTGGTGAGAGCTCCTGTAAAACCTCTACTGTGTATGTGCTTAATGTCACTGCCTTAGCTGTCCTTGTCCCATGGGTACTGATGGCACAAAGGTTGTCCTTTTTGTTGCACTAAGCAAATAACGCTATTCTGATTTTCATTTGTTGACGTAGGGCTACGAGGACTGGCTGCGGCACAAGGCTGACTATGAAGTGAATAAGTACCGAGTGACAGTGCTAGAGGATGGCCGGAGGATATCGAAGGAGAGTGAGAAGATCAAGGTACCTTTCAGTAATCACATCTTAGTTTGGATCCAGTGGATAAAAAATATTTCCTTAGAGACATGGCCACACAAAAAAAAAACAAAAAACTACTGGCAGCCTGGAATAATGATGTTTGGAATATATGCACATGGGAGAACACGGTCTCTTCACTGAGCTGATTAGATGTTCAAATATGGGTGTGATTGTAACTAATGTATCCAGGACGTTGTGTGCAAGTTTTTGTTTCCAGTGTATTCTGGTCTGTTTGCTGTAGGGTTATGGGTGGTCAAAAGGTTAAAGTGCATTAAACTGTGTGTGTGTCTGTGTGTGTGTACATAATATAACATTTTTTTTTATATTTAAAGTGAACCAAATGACTCTGGGTTGTGTTAAAGGGCTGCTAATACTGCTGACACCACTGAGGAAGCTGTTAAAACCAATATAAAACTGTTGACAACTGTTTTCAGCACAGAAGTTCACACAAGTTAACTGTAAGCTACCTCCTAGTGCTAAAGGGACAACAAGTAGCAAGCCAATAAAGACATTTTTTAAACCATGTGTTGGCAGACCAAACCAGAGCTAAAAGGTGACAGAATACTTACTGGTGTTCAGACAGAGGACTCTGCAGGTCTGCTCATATTGCTCTGCTTTTTTGCAGTGCCTTTAAGTAGACACTTGTTTGCTAACACATTAGCCACAGCATCTTGACAGGAAAGGGAATTATTACTGAACTGGTGCTTAAGAAGTGAGACAAAGCAAAGTGTGAAACGTGGTGTTTGGTTGTGTTTCTTTGGTCAGGTTGGAGATGTTGTGGAGGTGGTTGAAGACGAGACCTTTCCCTGTGATTTAATACTGCTGCAGTCTAGCCGAGATGATGGCACATGTTTTGTTACCACAGCGAGTTTGGATGGAGAGTCCAACCATAAAGTAAGATGGGCTGCTTGGCTGTCCCCCTTTTTCCATAACCGAATGGCTGAGTTGTAAATTTTTTAAAGTAACTTGTTTTCATCAAACCTTTTGGTTCGGAAGAACAAACTTGGTACTTGTTTCCAGTAAATTAGATTCATTTCACAGTAGATATACTTTGTTTTTGTAAATATGATGCTTATTAGGAGAAGGGAAGCGGGTTTGGAGCATTAATTTATAATTAGGTTTTACTGCAGTCTCTACATGCACTTGCCTGGGCATGTGTATATTAATTGTGTAATTATTATAATTAATAGGAATTTGAGTCTGTCACAGTTTTCATAGTTAGTGAAGTTGTGTTTGTCAGCTTTGCTTTAATTAAAGATCAAATTTCACTCATGACTAGTTCCTCAGAAATATGTTTGTGCCTTTTTGTGCTCAAGTGTGAATCACAGTATCTATGTAAGTGTTGTCTTCTAGTTTTCCTGCACTATGTGAGAGAGATGGAGGAAAGATAAAATGATAATCTGACTTAAGTCAGTCACAGTTTAAACTGTGTCCCTTTCTCTCTCTCTCTCTCTCTCTGCCAATTCCACTCTTCCAGACGCACTACACGGTGCCGGACATCGAAAAAGATCTGGAAATGCTCTGTGCCACCATCGAGTGTGAACAGCCCCAGCCTGACCTTTACAAGTAGGCACTCATCATGTGGCCCCGACAGATTTATACCACAAGCATGCGTTGCCTGTAGTTTGCTGGCAATGGACTCACTCGATGCTAGCTGAAAATGCTTTAAATAACTTTAATATTAACATGTAGGTTAAGTGGAGAGGTTTTGGCAAGCCATTGTGTAAGTATGTTTGGGATTTGTGTTAGGAATGGTGAACGTGTGTCTGGTGTTTAAAGTAATCTTTGGTCTGCTGAGCACAGAGGTGATTCTCATTTACTTGTTTGACTCCCACTTGGGGCAAGGAGCAGGAATACTGTCATTTAGCAAGACAGAATGGTGTTTGAGACGTGCTAAGTAAACCGTGGTGCCAAATTCTCAGTCTTCATTCAATAAAACTGATATTGTGGTGCTGGCTAACCACCACTAATTAGCTGGCTCTCAGAGCATCTGCACTTGATTTTAGGTCAGCGCGAGCTTATGGATTTGTAAAGTGAATTAACTCTGCATGGATTTGAATACTCCGGTACACTACTGTTTTAACAGATGGAGTAATGGGCAAAATAAATGTCACATGCACGTTTTATGAATGACTTTATATTCTGAATGTGTATGTTATTTTGTTCCAGGTTTGTTGGCCGTATGCAGATTTACAGAAACAATCAGGAGTCCGTGGTGAGGTGAGAGCACTCATACACAACCATTTCAGCCTACTTTAAGTGTGAGCAAATCAAAGCACAGTTGCTTAAGCACTCATTTATTATCCCTTTTCATTACCAAGAAATCATTATTCCATTGATTGTTCATTGCAGACAAGCATTGAAATCAAAACTGACTGGAATGGCTTCAAGCCACAGCTTCCAAAACACTCCCACAGGCATTTATCATTGACTAGTTTGTAATGGCCATATAAAGAAATGCCACTGTCCTTCTCAAGAACACTGGGACCGGTGTAAGCCCCGACTGCAGTCATTCTGTGTATTGTCATTGCCTATTTTAGAGTGGATACCAGCTTGCCTGCCAGGTTTCCACGTAGGAAATGTAAGAGTGTGTAGCTTGTACAGCATCTCTGTGACTAAACTGTTTGATGCACTGATGGGATTATGCAGGTCTCTGGGCCCAGAAAACCTACTGCTGAAAGGGGCAACTTTAAAAAACACAAAGAAAATCTGTGGTGAGTCAGAAGATATTGATTTTATTACAGTAACTTTAGTGAAAATAGCTCAGTATTAAAAGAACAAAACAAATCCCTCTTCTTTTTCTTCTCATGTTCTTTCTGAAGGTGTTGCAGTTTACACGGGCATGGAGACAAAGATGGCTCTAAACTACCAGGGCAAGTCTCAGAAACGCTCGGCTGTGGAGAAGTACGTTTAGAGGGAAAGGTGTAAATGTGACATACATTTGGAACTTGTTAATTCAATTTGAAAAAATATATATATATATATTTTTTCAGGTCTATCAATGCCTTCCTTCTGGTTTACCTTTGCATATTGCTGAGCAAAGCCTTAGTGTGCACTACACTCAAGTATGTGTGGCAGAGTAAGCCTGGACAGGATGAGCCTTGGTACAATGAGAAAACCCCAAGAGAGAAGGAAACCAATCTGGTGAGTACACATTTGTCTGTCCGTTGCTGTCAGAACAATGAACTGTGGGTTTAAGTGTCTTAAGGGCTATTCATGCCTTGTGTGTTTGCATGTCCGCAAAGGTTGAGTGATGCGATTTAGTTCTTCCCAGGTCTGCGCGCACTCTGTGCCTACATCCACATGCACACCAAAAGTTTGTCTGCACAGCAAAAGCCCTGAATGCGCATGTACTACAATGCTTGGAAACTGTCAGTGTACATGGACAGAAGGCAGACCCTTGATTTGAAGCATGAATAGGTGCACGTCCCTCATCCGTGTCCGCGTACACACGAGAGTATGTGCACAGTATGTCTAGCCCTTTATTGGCACCACAACAGCAAAGTGTTAACCGTATTATTTTGTAGGGCTGCACGATAAATTGTTTAACTGTGATTTAAATCCCTGTGCAATCTGTTTTGCATAACAACGATTCTCTCATGTTTGCATTAGCAGGGAGACGCCTCACATCAAACTAGGTGCTCCCTTTTCCTCCCTAAGCTGCGTTAACCAATTGCAGGAATGTGTTAGATCACGTGATGAGCTGTAGATAGGAAGAGAAGACTGATTCAAAAACAAATCCAGCATGTTTGACATTGTGAAAGATATTCTGGGCCGTCCTGCAACTATTTTTCAAACGCTCTGCTGCCTGCCCTATACATCTAGTGCCGAATGGCAGTTGAGGCAGAAATAAATCACTTTGCAGTTACTGGTTAACACAGCTTAGCGAGGAAAAGGGAGCGCTTGGTTTGATGAGGGATCTCACTGTTGATACAAACATGGGAGAATCGTTTTTATGTGAGACATTGCACAGGGATATAAATCACACTCGCCAAACGATTTCCTTCCTTTTTCAGTGCCATATACAGTATAATTCGCTAAGATGTTAGCAAATGGAAGTGAAATACGTGGGCTAATACGTGTCTAAATAGCTTCACAGGCATTGCCCCTGCTGTAAGAAGCATAACTAACGGGCCTTGCTAGAATTGCAGCAGTATATTATTGTGTGTATAATATGGCAAATACTTCGCAACTACAAGCCTGTAGTTGCGAAGTATTTGTAGTATTTAGTAACTTCTAAGAGCATGAAGGCATTTTACATGCTCTAGTCTGCTTAATCAACACTCCCATCTGCAGACCAACATTCTGTCACAGCCCATTTCACTGGCTGTTAACCTTCTGCTCTAGCCCTCAATCAGCTGTGAACATTGATACAACACTGCAACTGCGTCACGCTTTCATATTTGTGTGGATAATCTACGATTACTGATTGTTAAACATGGCAGTGGAAGCTGTGCACAGGGGGTGTAGTGTAGGTAAAGGTCCACCTTGGCAGCAAATTTTCCAAACTTGCATTTGGTTAAATTGTGGGTACAAATGATGCAATTGTATCTCATGTCAATATCTTATTGTGTAAACTGTGTTACTGATTGATTTCACAACACTCTGTGTTTATTTTAATGTTAGATACGAGTGTGACACATAACATTTACTCTACATTTGTAAATGAACTTGTTTTTCTTCCTTTTTTTTTTAACAGTACCTAAAGATGTTCACTGACTTCCTGTCCTTCATGGTGCTCTTCAACTTTATCATTCCCGTGTCCATGTATGTGACGGTTGAGATGCAGAAGTTTTTGGGCTCTTTATTCATCACCTGGGACAAAGACTTCTTTGACCCTGAAATCAAGGAGGGGGCGTTGGTCAACACTTCAGACCTCAATGAGGAGCTGGGACAGGTCAGGCAGATGATCAAAATTAAATAAAATATAATTTTAGTGGCAGAAATATGTGTGATTATGGATGGCTTTCTGTAAATTGCTTGTTTTAATCCTTGAAATAAAAAGTGAAATTACAGAAGAGCTCTAAGCTGAGATCAAATCCATCAGACTGTGCTCTCCAGACTGTAAAATGTGAGCTGCTTATATTAGCACCAGATTGACTGAGCTCTCTCGATTTTCTTCTGTTTTTATGGCAATTCAAACTCAAACTGTGCTGCTCTGGATCAGTCCCACTTGGTTTGCCAGATTACTGCTTCAATTAAAGGCGATGCTACGTTAAACTGATTAATGCACTGTAATTCTTTCAAAGAGTAATTGCCCAATTTTATTGTTGGGACCTTTTTAATGGGCAACTGAATTTTTATGGGTTTGGAAGTGTCTGTCATGTATTTTTATCACACTGCCTGCAGGTGGAGTATGTCTTCACAGACAAAACAGGCACCCTCACTCAGAATAACATGGAGTTCATAGAGTGCTGCATCGACGGCTTCCAGTACACTTACCGGGACACAGCTTCAGAGTTGGACGGATTTTGTGTCACAGATGGACCCGTGAGCAAACTACCCCAGAAAGCCAGCACGGTGGGTGTTGTGGTGTCCCACCATCTGTTGTAAAAGTCACATTAGCAGCAGCATATGGCCATTACATAGCTCGCTGCTCAGAAAGTCCCTTCACGGGTCACCCACATACATCTCCTTGACATATTAACATATGCACTCAACATGGATGGGGAGCAAAGTGGCTGTGTGCTCCTGACATGAACACCTGATAACACTTTACAGACAGTTGCTATAGTGATAAGAAGTTAATTTAGATATGTAGTTGTAAATCCAGGGCTTTATCTAAATTCCAGCTACTGTGTAATGAGTCCATGTGTGGTTGTAAATTAGTTTATTTTTTAAATTGAAATGACATATCTTGTTTTACTGCATTAAGCCACTGCCGTGTTATGTTTTTAGGAGAGGGAAGAACTGTTTCTGCGTGCCCTGTGCCTCTGCCACACAGTCCAAGTGAAGGAGCCTACAGAGCAGGATCAAGGCCAAGGGGGTGGACTCCTGGATCAGGTGGATGGCTTAGGGGTGGATGGAGAGGTGCTCCAACCTCCACAGGAGGAGAAAGGCTTTATAGCCTCCTCACCTGATGAGATTGCTCTGGTCAAGGGTGCTGTGAGGTAAGAGATGGGCTGATATGACTCAGTGAGCTGATTTGACATTTCGATAACTGTTCAAAGAGCAAGAATGTTGCATGAATATGACTACCACAGAATGTTTTGAAAGTCCCAGATGGTATCCACTTCACTACTACATTCATTCATTTAGCATGGAACTATCTAAATGGCTGATATGTGATTATTTGTCTCCACCTGCAGGTATGGTTTCACATTTCTGGGTCTCGAAAATAAAGTCATGAAAATTCTCAACAGAAATAAGGATGTTGAAATGTAAGTCCTGAGTTGTGCAGACAAAGTTTTTATTCACATTTTTCTATATATGCTTTTCTATTTATGCTAAAACTTCCATTTTTTACTTTCCAAAGGTATGAACTGCTTCATGTTTTGAACTTTGACCCAGTGAGAAGGCGAATGAGTGTAATAGTCAGATCCAGATCAGGTGAGCTTCAGATTCCTGTCAGGTTAATTGCACCGACTATGATTTAGTGCTGACCCTCAGCCCTCGCGTCGCTGCGTGTTTAATGTATGTGCCTTTGCGTTTGTGTGTGTCCAGGTGATACACTGCTCTTCTGTAAAGGAGCAGATGCTTCCATTTTTCCCCGTGTCAGACAGGAGGAGGTTGAAAGGATACGTATGCACGTGGATCGTAATGCAAAAGTGGGTGACATAAACAGCCCGACTCTCTACATTAAAATTAAAAGTATAATCTGTGTATTTCTAAAGTCAGGCAGGTTTTAAGTTTCCATTATAATGATGTCAAGACAGCTAACTTTGTGTGGTGTCTGAACACCGTGTGCAGGAGGGCTACCGTACATTGTGTGTAGCCTACAAATATCTCAGTGCAGAGGAGTACGCCCAGGCAGATGCAGGGTTGAGGGAAGCTAGACTGGCTCTGCAGGACAGAGAAGAGAAGCTCATGGCTGTTTACAACCAAGTGGAGACTGGCATGAGTCTGATAGGAGCTACTGCTGTAGAAGATCGGTGGGTGCTCACTCAAAACACTATAACCATACAGCTCTCACTGCATAATCTGCTGAAGTTTGAAGTTGTTAAATGGCTTGCATTTTGTTATCTTGCATGCTGCTTCCTTCTTCTCCCCCCCACGTTAGCCACAAACAATGTGTCAAACGTCTGTTCTGACTTACTATTCTTACCTCTTTGTTGTGTTGCTGTAATAAGTTTATTCTTCATTCTGCATTTTCCTGCTCCCTGTCCTTTGTTACATGCCACCAGTTTTGTCCAGGAGGATGACCTGGTTAATCTTGAGTAAGGCTAACAGCCCAGAGTTACTTGCTTTCAGAACATTTAGTCTAAGCCCATACTGCCATCTTGTGGTTGACATTGGAGACTCTTCCACAAACCAACATTTTAAAATGTAATGGTTTTTTTTTTTATATAATTATTGCTGAAATTAGAAAATGAATTAACTGTTACAAACGTTTGCCTCAGCACACACCAATGCATTTCATTTGACATACAATATGTTCATAATAAATTCATTTACATCAAATTATAGTTATTGCTGGTTCAGGTAATTATTGCATTCTCAACATAGTGTATTAAAATGATACAGGTATCAAAAGAAATGTCATTAATATACTAGTGCTGTTTAAAAAAGCCACCCCTTCCCCCTAAAGATTTTTTTTTTTTAATTACAATGTGAACATGGTACCTTTTTATTAGAAGTGAATGAAACCGTTGTAATGAGAACTTATTACTTTCATGTCAGGGCAGTGGTATTGTTGCTGCATTTTCTTTTTGGGACTACATTTCCCACAGTCCTTTGTGACACCTAAGTGAAGATGATCTGTCTCATCCTTGCTTAAGTAACATTTTTACTGGAAAAACAGCAGTTTCATTTTGGTTTTATGTCCTGAAGCAGTCACCCTTTTCTATAATCTAATTCACTAGATCTCCTGTGAAATTTAATCCTGATTTTCAAAAATTTTTTTTTTCCTTCTAGTGATGGCATGAATGTCTTCAAATTATTGTAAAAACCTTTCATGTGGGTTGTTTCTTGTATCCCTTAGGCTTCAAGAGGAGGCAGCAGAGACCATGGAGTCTCTGCAGGGGGCAGGCATTAAGATTTGGGTCCTAACTGGGGACAAGATGGAGACAGCAAAGTCCACCTGTTATGCTTGTAGACTGTTTCAGAGAAACACGGAGTTGTTGGAGCTAACAGTGCGTACTCTGGAGGATGGAAGGATGAGGCGTGAGGCACGGCTGCATGAGCTCTTGATTGAATACCACAAGAAAGCTGTGCAGGATGTGCCACCAGGTGTCACCAGGTTGGTACCTAGATTTATATGATTTCACTCTGTTTACTGTTTATTTTGTCTTGATTTATCCTACACTAAATCTCACAGATATTAATCTTTAGCCCATTTCCCTTCTTTGCGGTGTAGAAGCTGGTGTTCTGACAGCCAGGACTATGGTTTTATCATAGATGGAGCCTCTTTGTCGATGGTGCTCAACTGCTCCCATGAATCCAACTCAAGTCTCTACAAGAACCTGTTCCTGCAGATCTGTCAGAACTGCACAGCTGTGCTCTGCTGTCGCATGGCTCCTCTACAGAAGGCACAGGTCAGAACAGTCACCTACCGTGGGAAATATTTATTCATTAAAGAACTGAAAGGATGATTTATATGGTTCAACACATTTGTATTAAATAGCTGCCCCTCTTTCTCTTTCTCTTTCTCACTCTGTCTTTAGATAGTTAAAATGGTAAAGAACTCTAAAGGCAGTCCAATCACCCTCTCCATTGGAGATGGTGCCAATGATGTCAGCATGATTTTGGAAGCTCATGTTGGCATTGGTAAGGAATCTGATGCTGAAGCTGACTATAACTATTGTCCTAAATAGAGAGAAATGTGAGGGTAGAGTTTGTATGCCTCCGTTCCAGCGATAGCTGCAGCCAATGCATTCTGTTTTTGGGTTGAATGTCTGATCGTGAACACGATATCTCAGGAACGCCTTGTGGGAATTTCTTCAAATTTGGCTCATGTGTTCACTTAGACTCAAAGATGAACTGACTAGATTTTGGTGGTCAAAGGTTAAGGCCAGTGTGACCTGGCATTCATCTCATTCTTGTGAATATGATATCTCAGGAACGCCTTCAGGGAATTCTGTCAAAATTGGCACGTGTCCACTTGGACTCAGTGATGAACTAATTAGATTTTGGTGGTCAAAGGTTAAGGCCAGTGTGACCTGGCATTCATCTCATTCTTGTGAATATGATATCTCAGGAACGCCTTCAGGGAATTCTGTCAAAATTGGCACGTGTCCACTTGGACTCAGTGATGAACTAATTAGATTTTGGTGGTCAAAGGTCAAGGTCAATGACCTCATTTCTGTCCCATAACCGTGATTTTGACTGGTTGGCGTACAACCGCGAAGCAGTAATTCTAGGATTATTTGTTCTTGGTGTTTCAGGTATTAAGGGTAAAGAGGGGCGGCAGGCAGTGAGGAACAGCGATTATGCCATCCCCAAACTCAAGCACCTCAAGAAACTTTTATTGGCTCATGGGCATCTCTACTATGTTCGCATTGCACACCTGGTTCAGTACTTCTTTTACAAGGTAGGTTGAACAGATGCTTCTTTTGCAATGACTTCTTCTCATTCCTAAGGCTAAAAGAGTTTCAGCAAAGCCTTTATTTCCCAAACGAATGCACATGCTCACTTGATTATGTGATGAGGAGATAGACTGGACAGAATCAGTCCTCTTAAGAAATTAAACTGCTTTTTAGGTTGGACTCAGGTTAATGTTTTTCATGTGTGCACCTTTATTATCCTAAGCACATGGGAGCGAATGGATGCATTAGATGTTCTTTGATGTTTTTTGTCCCTCGCTGTGAGCCTGATCTCTTTCTCTGTTTGCCTGCAGAACCTTTGCTTCATCTTACCTCAGTTTTTGTACCAGTTCTTCTGTGGCTATTCCCAGCAAGTGAGTATGCCCTGAGGCCCTTTGAGGTTCAAAGATGTTCTGATCATGAAAGGAGGCCTTCCATATTGCCCCTGGGATATTTGTGCTGTGATATGTTTATGTACTGACTTGCATAACACTGTTAAAATAATACAGACATGTATCATATTTTGCCCCAAAATTCTGAATGTATGCAATCATCGTGGCATGTGAGTGCGCATAAGAGATAGCTGGAGGGATGGAAATACCATAAAATCTGTATAGATTTAGAACATTTTATGGTTTTATATAAAAACTGCTCCAGAAAGCTATTTTGTCTCTGGTGAAATGCAAAGGTGAAGATTTTATTTGCCACATTTCCTCCAGTTTAGATCTTTCATAAGCACATGAAAGATGAATATAAGCTAATAATGCTTATATTGCATACTATAGTGTGTACAGGTTTTTGTCCTTTTTATGGTATTAACCTCTGGTTGCCCCATACCTCCTTATTACCAACCCCTCCCCCCTCACCTTCTCCCTGGTGCTCCCATGCCTCCCCAGCCCCTGTATGACGCAGCCTATCTGACGATGTACAACATCTGCTTCACCTCTATGCCCATCCTGGCCTACAGCCTCTTGGAGCAGCATATCTGCATTGATGTTCTGCTGGAGAATGCTACCCTCTACAGGTAAAACTGGGTACCCTTTATTCTCTGCATTGCACTTTGAGGTACAGGTGTGTTAAGTTAGCAAAGAGGATCAATAATAGATTTTTATTCTTAAGATTTTCTTTTCTATGCTTTAGATCTAGGATTAGGATTTTGAGCAATAAGTCATTGAATTGATTGAGATCATTTTAAATCTGCAAACTCTTGCACAGTTGCAAAATAAAATCAAAAAGACCAATGACTGAAAAGGTGTACTCTGAGGTGTATCTTATTTTAGCAATAGAATACACCAATACAAAATATTAATGAGGTTTAAATTTAATGAACAAGTTCATCTTCTAAAGCCACAGTTATAGTTTAGTTTAGCCCATTAACTGCAGCAGCAGCATAGTCAGATTTGTCTGCTTTCATGCAACAAATAGTCATCTTTTCTGTTTTCGATGGAGCAGCTTCAGATGTCATGTCATTGCACAACATTAAAAGCTTTGGCATTGCTGTTCATTCCTCTCACATATTTTATTGTTCCTATTTTTATTGTCGAGATTATATGCAAAGAGGCAAAAAATAATGACTTTGTTCATCTTTTTCTTTCATGATTTTCTTTAGAGCGATTGCTAAGAATGCCATGCTACGGTGGGGACCATTCATCAAATGGACATTACAGGGAGTCTTCCATGGCTTGGTGTTCTTCTTTGGTGTTCGATACTTGTTCAGTAATCCAGCACTCCAGAATAATGGCCAGGTTTGTCCTCAGGTGTAATTCACCTTCTAAATGGATTAAATTACTTGATTAAGCATTATCTCATGAGTACTTTTGCCTATTTGTCTTATTTAAACCCAGGTTTTTGGGAACTGGTCATATGGAACAATAGTCTTCACTGTCCTCGTCTTCACTGTCACACTAAAGGTAAACCACTTCCTTACATTTTATTCCATGACATGATGTATCATTAGAGCAGCCATTTCACAGAGTCTGGAACAGATATCTTGTCTCGCAGAACACTGAAAAAGTATGTTGGATATTTGACGTGTTTAGTGACTTTTCTCTACTGTCTAGCTTGCTCTGGACACACGGCATTGGACATGGCTCAACCACTTTGTAATCTGGGGATCCCTGGCCTTCTACGTGGTTTTCAGCTTTTTCTGGGGAGGAATAATATGGTCAGTAAAATCACTTAGACAGTCGTTGTAGTTGACCTGTTATTTTTCATTTCTACTCAAGTCCTGTAGCTCTTCCAGCCAGGGTAAACCAGTGTGTTCCCTTTCCTGCAGGCCTTTCCTGAGCCAGCAGCGTTTGTGCTCTGTGTTTGCCAAAATGCTGAGTTCACTGTCAGTCTGGCTGGTCATCATCTTGCTCATCCTGCTCAGCCTATTGCCAGAGATTCTGCTTGTGGTGTTCCGCAACCCCTTTGCCCCCCGCCCTCGACAGGTACAGTTCAAACACACACATACCCATTGTACTCCCATATCTTTATTTTTCTTTCTCTCCCTTTTGCCCACTCTGCAGTATTTCAGTTCTACAGTTGCAGTGTTCAAACTTAACATTTATTATTGTCTGTGATAATTTAATAGTTTTTTCCAAATGTAGACGTGTTTCCAAGATGGATTTAAATCAAAACCTTGAAATATGGTTGGACACAGAAACTATGAATTGGTCTTAAAGTGGCTGCAGCGTTATACATACGAAATGATGCTGTAGATGGTCACTACCTTTGTTATTGGAGACTGAAAAAAAAAACATTTCACTATAAAAACAAAAGATTGTTTTGAGATCACAGGATTAGAAAGATTAGGATCAGACTTTAATATCCTTAGCAGGTTTTTTTGCAAGTTGCAAGTATGATTGCATTTCAGAGGGAAACTCAGGAAGAAAACATTTCCAGACATGTTTTCTCATCTCATTTAGCAGCCCAGGAGGCTAATGTGTTTTCCAAGCAGCTGGAAATGTTGATATGCGCTGTGCCTTTGGGTGCATTTGCTTGCTTTTTTTTTTAGTGATTGTAGATTTGTTTGTTTAGGGAAACAACCCAAAGCAAATGTTGTGCACATATTTGAGAGGAGTCATATTGTAGTTATCTACAATATATACAGTACCTTACGATGGATTTATTTTATACATTTGTTGTTGCAGAGTTATTTGACAGTTCTAACTTTCCAGTACTTGGCGTGTTTATTTTAGAACACCCCCTTTAACCTTATTTTTACTCATGCTGTCCTTTTCCAAGTTTGTTTTCCTAACTAGTACTCTCTCTTTAGCACTTTAACCCACTCTTCTTACTCTTCTCTTGTCTTCTCTTAACCTGCCTCTCCAAAGATGAAACATCACCTTCCTTCCTCGGGCACATCTACTATCTTCATGTTGTCGCAGACCACTAGCACTCACAGCTTCTCGTGGAGTGACTGAGGTCTTTTTCTTTTTTCTTTGTCAGATCTTATTCTAAAGTCTCTTCCTGCAGAGGTTCTGTGTCCACCAGTCTTGCTTGTTTCCTAGCTGTTGTGTCTTTCCTCTCCCACTGTTAAGACTCCTTCCTTAACCTCTCAAGTAGATTTTTACAGCGCCAAGTCAGTTGGAAAGATTAAGTCAGACAATTCTGATCATCATTATATGATTTATTAAATCAAGAATGTTATCTTTGGAGCGCCCTATCTCTGACTTGGGTGCTTTTCTTTAGATATATGTTTATTAAACTGGGAGGTTTGTTGGCCAGTGGGCCTGAATGTGCCCAGCTCTGCCAGCAGTGTGGAGTAGGACTGGGTGTTCATGCTGACAATGTGCAGTCAGTTTTCATTTGTGCATGTTCACTTGTAGTAGTCGGTGTCTCCTCTCCAGCTGCCTCTGCTGCTCCAATGCCTGCTGCCTGTGCATGTTTAGTCAGGTGAATGCAGCACATCAAAGCACCCAGACTTACCTGCATGTGGCTCAAGTCAGCAATTTCATCTGGGTCCTCACCACAATCCCCACAGGCCACTGCATTTTGTCTGTGCTTGTTACATAATATGTTACTTTAAAAAATGTGCAAGGATAGTAGCCCTGTATTAATCTGGACCAAGTGATGGAGTCAAAGCATCTGAAAATTACTATGTGCCCAAAAAAGGCACCTGGACTTTCATTGTCCACCTGTCCAGTTTTGAAGTCTTTGTGTATGGTGTGTGTCTGTGTGCGAGAGAGCACAAGATGGAATAAACGGTGAAGTGTGTATGGGTTTGTCAGCATAGTATGTCATTGGTGTCTCTTGCTTCACCCTTCTAGAGGAAGCCGGTTCAGTCGAGCGTTGGGGTTCTCCAGTCTCCCCGGTCTTCATCCAGACACCTGCTCATGAGAACCTTTTCAGATGAGTCCAATACTGTCTTTTAAAAAGGTACCAGCCCAACTTCAGGCCATTTTAAGCCAATTAAAAACTCACTCCCCCAGTGAACTGCTCTTGTAGTTCTGGTCCTTAACTCATGAGTTTTAACAAGAGAATCAAAGGCCTAAACACACACATGCCACATCCTACAAGACGCAGTGTGTTTTTATGTTTTTGGGTAAGCTGATATTGGCTGGTCTTTTCATGTCGGACTCATTTTTAGTGAAGTGGTCATGTATTTAACCTGGGCAACTCGAGGCAAATGTCATATTTTTCTATTGACACATTCTTCCTTCAATTTCTGTCTGGAAACCAAGCTTGTATAATCTTCTGCATGTGCTTTGAAAAACCAAGTCCATCTCATGTTTTGGTGTAGGAATGTCTGCGTGTGCAATGAGTCAGTTTGCTTGAGCTTGAAACAAAAGCGCTAGCCTGTGATTACCATTTCCCCAGTCTGACGTTCATGTACTATTTGTAATGTGGTACTTTGAGCACGGTTGTTTTTGTCCTGTGTGCACATCCAGATTTGTGTTGGTGGTTGTTGTGTGTTTACTTTTTTGGCAAGCAATGGATGCATTTGTGAGGGCTGGGCTTAACTCGTGGCATGATGCGGAATCGCCTTAAGCTCAGGCCACATGCTTGTGTTGCCTGTAGTGGGCAGTCAACAAAATAAACAGAGACAACAATACAAAGTATCTGGAATATTAAAATATGAGGAAAAGTGTTATATAAATAAATAAGATGTTATGGAATAAATATTGTGAATAAATACAGAAAAATGCACCATGTGAATATATATTCTGTGTCACTGTGACCAGTGATGACATGTTTAGCCGCATATCGTCATTCAACCACTGGCTGTCTAGGTGGTGCCCAGAAAATAACGTGGGCTTCATAGACAACTGGAAAACATTTTGGGGAAAACCTGGTCTGACTAGCAGAGACGGCATCCTACTTTGGGTGGTGTGGCTTTCTTATCTAGAAATCTGGACGAGTTCGTTTTACAACCTAAATTATGACAACCCAGAGTTGAGTCCAGGATGCAGGGTCGCAGTCTTACACGCCTCTCTGCTGTCTCCTTGCAGCTGCTACCCACCCAACGCTCCCAGTACCCCATAGAGACTGTGTCTGCCCCCCGCCCACCTAAATTATATAAATCAAGAATCAACTCCAGAGGAGTTATTCATAAGAACCTAATTAAAATTAAGATGACTCCTCTTATAGTAGAAAGTAATAGGACAATCAAATGTGGACTACTAAATATCAGAGCTCTCTCATCTAAACCTCTGTTAGTGAATGATTTGATAAGTGAACATCACATTGACTTATTGTGTCTTACTGAAACATGGTTACAGCAGGAAGAATATGTCAGCCTAAATGAATCCACTCCACCTAGTCACAATAACTGTCAAAGCCGTCGAAACACAGGCCGAGGTGGTGGCGTGGCAGCGATCTTTGACTCAAGCCTATTAATCAACCCTAGACCTAAACATAGCTATAAACTCATTTGAAAGTCTCACCCTGAGTCTCTCACACCCAAACTGGAAAACTCAAAAGCCTGTTCTGTTTGTTATTGTATACCGTCCACCTGCTCCTTATTCAGAGTTTTTAAGTGAATTCTCAGACTTTCTGTCTGATTTAGTGCTTAGTACAGATAAAATAATCATAGTAGGCGACTTTAATATTCATGTAGATGCCGACAATGACAGCCCCAACAATGCATTTTGTTCATTATTAGACTCAGTTGGTGTCTCTCAAACTGTAAATAAACCTTTTAAACTTGCAGTAATTAAACCTCTACTCAAAACGCCTACTCTTGACCCAGGTGTCCTAGCTAATTATAGACCAATATCCAATCTCCCATTTTATGTTCCACAGGCTTTTAAAGTTGCAGTAACCTCTACTCAAAAAGCTTACTCTTGACCGAGGTGTCCTAGCTAATTATATACCAATATCCAATCTCCCATTTATTTCAGAAATCCTTGAAAAAGCTGTTGCAAAGCAGTTATGTGACCACTTGCACAAGAATGATTTGTTTGAGGATTTTCAGTCAGGATTTAGAGTCCATCATAGTACAGAAACCGCATTGGTGAAAGTCACCAATGATCTTCTCCTAGCCTCGGACAAAGGACTTGTCTCCATACTTGTCCTCTTAGATCTCAGTGCTGCTTTTGACACCATTGATCACAGCATCTTACTGCAGAGACTTGAACATGTTATTGGGATTAAAGGAACTGCACTAAGTTTGTTCAAATTTTATTTATCAGAAAGATTTCAATTTGTTCATGTTAATGACGAATGTTCCACACAAACTGAAGTTAGTCACGGTGTTCCACAGGGCTCTGTGTTAGGTCCAATTCAATTCTCTTCACTTTATACATGCTCTCTTTAGGCATTATTATCAGGAAGCACAACATAATTTTCCATTGCTATGCAGATGATACTCAGTTATATTTATCTATGAAGCCAAATGAATCAGGTCAGCTGGTCAAACTTCAAGCATGTCTTAAAGACATAAAGGCCTGGATGACCTGCAACTTCTTACTTTTAAACTCTGACAAAACTGAAGTTATTGTGCTTGGGCCTGAAAACCTTAGACATCTGCTGTCTAATCATATAGTTACTTTAGATGGCATAGCTCTTGCCTCCAGTACTACTGTGAGGAACCTTGGAGTCATCTTTGATCAGAATATGTCCTTTAAATCACACATAAATCAAGTCTCTAGATCTTTCTTTCCTTCTTTCACCTGCGCAATATTGCAAAAATCAGGAGCATCCTGTCTCAAAGTGATGCTGAAAAACTGGTCCATGCATTTGTTACTTCCAGGCTGGACTACTGTAACTCTTTACTATCAGGATGTCCCAATAATTCCCTAAAAAGCCTCCAGTTAATCCAAAATGCTGCAGCCAGAGTACTGACAGGAACTAGCAAGAGAGATCATATCTCTCCCATATTAGCTTCTCTCCACTGGCTCCCTGTAAAATTCAGAATAGAATTCAAAATCCTTCTCCTAACATACAAAGCCCTTAATAACAAGGCTCCATTGTATCATAAAGACCTCGTAGAGCCTTATCATCCTAACAGAGCACTTCACTCTCAGAGTGCAGGTTTACTTGTGGTTCCTAGAGTCCACAGAAGCAGAATGGGAGGCAGAGCCTTTAGCTATCAAGCTCCTCTCCTATGGAACCAACTCCCAGTCTCAGTTCAGGAGGCAGACGCCCTCTCTACCTTTAAGATTAGACTTAAGACGTTCCTTTTTGATAAAGCTTATAGTTAGGGCTGGATCAGGTGACCCTGAACCTTCCCTTAGTTATGCTGCTATAGGCCTAGGCTGCTGGGGGCCCCATGATGCTCTGAGTTTCTTTCCCCTCCCCTCCTGCTCTGCTCTGCTCTCCTCTCCTCTCCTCTCCCCTCCTGCTCTGCTCTCCTCTCCTCTCCTCTCTCTCCCTATGCTTCTA
>NW_018127882.1:5492348-5498048 GCF_001952655.1 Monopterus albus | reverse complement strand
AGCAGTCACCGGCCACATCGACCTGATCAGTGTTTGATTGTTGTGTCTTGTTGCTTTTCTTCTTTTGTCTCTCCTCTATCCACTCACCCCAACCGGTCGAGGCAGAAGGCCGCCCACCAAGAGCCGGGGTCTGTCGGAGGTTTCTTCCGTTAAAGGGAGTTTTTCCTCCCCACTGTCGCCAAGTGCTTGCTCAAGGGGGATTTGTTGGGTTTTCCCTATGTAATAATATTGATAACAGTAAGGTCTAGACCTTACTTTGTAAAGTGTCCTGAGATGACTTTTGTTGTGATTTGGCGCTATACAAATAAAATTTGATTTGATTTGATTTGATTTTGATTTGAATTAATGAATATTCCAATACGTTTTTAAAACTCGGCTCATAATTATGAGATGTTTTGTCCTGCTTGTTTTTCTGCAGATCTTCTGTTTTTGTGTTTTAACAGTAGGTCTCTTTGTTTCAAATGTCGTTTTTCTAAAGTCTGTGTTTCACAGTGCCAATCCTCCCTTTGATTGTTTTGCTCCCTACTGCCATTTCTCATCATCAAATCTTTGTCAATCAAGACATAAAGGAGCGACCTAGATATTTGACTGTGGTTTGGTCACAGTGAACAAACTACCATAGAAATGGCTCTGCCCTGTTAGACTTTGTAATAAAATGTGGCATTAAGAAATAAAATGGTTGTTAATAGAACAACTGGAATAAAATACAAATCACATACAGTGCGTTTCATTGTGAAAAGAAGCAACATTTCATCGTTTTAAAAATGAAATATCTTTTGTCTGTATTTATTCATGATTGTTTTTTATCATAATGTCTTTTTAACTTAGTAACACCTAACATAAATAATGATGATAAAAGCGGTTATATGAAAAATCTGGGCAATTCATATTGTGTTTAAATGTCTCTAGATGTTTCTTTTGGTCCCCCTCGTAGGGACAGTAGGTCTGAATGTCTCACTGCTGTTGACCAGGCTCGCTAATTTGTTGTTTCACAGTACCATAATGCGTTTTACAACAGCTTTTCATTGTTTAACCTGCATTTCTATTCTCCCTGTAGCTGTCAGAGGACAGCCTCCTACACTCATCCAGGTAAACCACAAAGCAACAAGCCTAACCCTGTCAGCTTGTTCAGTGTCTCTGCTGAGCTTTAGCAGATCAGCAGACTGGTGAAATCGGGAGTGTTTCCTTTGCTAATTTCTGCTTGTATCTGGTGGCAGGAAAGGCATATATATGTCGTGTTAAGTGTCTAATCATCTCCTCTTCGTTGACTTTGCATGGTTTCTGGGTGTCTAGTCGTCTTCCTCTTGTTGACACAAACTTGTAGTAATTAAACTGAAGTTGGATCTTTCTGTTTTCCTTCTTCCAGGCAGCAGCAGCTGTCACACCACTGTCCTACAAGCACTTGAAGGAGCACGAGTAAAAGGCAGCAAGGACTTGGAGCAACAGTGGCATCAGCCACATTCAGGGTCCCATGCCAGTCAGGTCAGAGCTGTCAGCCTTTCTGTCCATGGAGAAGAGGAAGAAAAAAGAAGAAAAAGACATTTGCTGGGGGGATGGGATGAAAAGGGATTTAGCATTCTTGTCTTTCTGCTCCATCCCTCTCTGTCAAGTGCCAGCAACTCCTAACCCCCACGCATGTCTCGCGTTATAAGATGCCTGCTCAGATGACAGACATGGGTTTTCTTTATTTTACTTTTTTTTTTTTTATACTAACTTCCAAATGTATGCATACGTGCTACTGCCTTGTCAGTAGTTTTATCCAGCTGCAGTTTTACTAAGCAGTTGTAATGTCAACCTTGAGAACGGCTCACCTGCATGAAGGTTCTGCAAATCTTTTAATAAGCCTCGATCTCATTCTCAGTAGTCACACTTAAAGCAGTTATTCTCCTTATTTCACTTTTCAACAGTTATTCTTTAAACAGGAACATATCTTCCAGAAAATACACTCATCCACTGGCCCAGTTTGTTCAAGATGAGAAGTTACTGTGATTTCAGCCCAGCTCAGACCTGCTTTCAGGTTTATAGAGGACTCTGTGATCCAATGATGACTCTGCACCCTCTATTGAATCCTAAGGTGTCATGCTACCATTCAATCCAAAAAGTGTGTCTATGTGTGTGCTGTATGCATGATTGAGAGATAGATTAGATGTTAAGCAATGGCAAAGAAATTTTCTTGGAGCATGACCTAAATCTTTGAATCTCAGAGATAATTTGAGAGTCCAGTTAATATAAGAAAATTAATATATATGCTGTATTGTTTATAGCTTAGAGATGTATGATAGCATCTGCTCAAAGCCAAAAAGATGAACAGTGTGATCCAGTTCTGTCCACACAAGTGTGACCTGAAAACAAGTCAGTGTGTGTAACATAAGTGTGTGCAACTGTACTGGATGAGAATGGCTAGAAACGCCTGTGTGCCTGCACTGTTAAAGAAACTGGTTTCTTCACTGCATAGATGGCCGCTAAGGCACAAGAATATATGCCTGAGCACACATATCAGATGAAAGCATTACACACACACACACACACACACATGCACTAAAGCTTAAATGAGGCTGAATGTTGTTCATTATCTAGTTTGGATGTTTTTTTTGTTTTGTTTTCCTCAGGCAGGCTGATGTAAAGTGTAAAGAAGACCAACTTCAGATCTGCAGTGCCAAAATAGTTGATGCCATTGTAAGAGTCTAAGCTCCATCTCCTTGCTTGTGATGGAGTGGACTGTTTAGCCTTTTGTTCTTTCCTTTAATTTCTTATGTTACATTCCATTTAAACATGCCATGAAGCTTTCCCATAAACAATTATTGTCTATTTTGAATATTTATTGTGTAATTTTACTCACAAAATGTTATTTTTTTATTACATCTTTTTTTATTGTGAAAAGTGGTCAGCTCTGTTCCAGTTAAGTTATGTGCCAATCCCATTTGATGGTCTTTGTCGCATTAAAACAGGCCTTGTATTTGACCCCACTGGCTGTAACTTGGCATATCTGATAGAGTGCCTCTGCAAAATAGCACATGCAGTCATAACATTAAGTGGAGATTTTAAAAGTACATTAGTGTTGATTTGTTCCTAACAAATGGAAAAATGTAAATGCCTCAGTGCCATTTTCTAAGAGAGACAGGACACTGTTCTTGGTGACCTGTCATCTCCAGACTGCACTGTGCCGGAGACACTGAGAGGGGCTGACTGCTTTGTTAGAAACTGAAAAACCTTTAAGTCGCATCAGAAATGCTATTTTCTGAGCTTAAAAATATCTTGGAATCTAATGTTTTGCCTGTCCAAATGAGGAATATAAAAAAGGACTGTATTTTTAATGCCACTGTTTTCCAGCCACTAAAAAAAAAAAAAAAAAAAAATGTCCAAAAAAAAAAACAACCAAAAAACCAAAATGAGAGGCTCTGGTTGTGAATGATGTCCCTGTCTGTCCCTGTGAGTCGGACTCTTTCAGGCACCTCAGCAGCCCTACATCGTGCAGCAGGAACATCTCACCACCTCCAGCCTAAATGCTCCAAATCTCCAAACTGAATGTACCTCTCTGAAAGTAGTATATTCAAAACCTGAAGAGTTTCTGTAATAAAGCAGAATGTTTTCAAGATAAACCAATGTCTTATAATGAGTGCTTTGTTATCCCAATACTTGCGTCAGCAGATTGTGTATATGTGTGTTTGTATGTATTTAGCCACACTAAGCAGATACTGTGCAGTAATGAGATGCCTGAGAAGCTAAGCTGGATCAGCTGGGTGGCATATCAGGACAGAGTGCTGCTGCTCTCCCACTGCCCCATGTGAAAACATCAAGCGCCCAGTCATTGTGGAGAAGAGGTTTACATAGAGTTACATGTATGTATATGAAAGTTCTACACTCTACTCTCTACTGTTGAGGACTGATTCATTGAGAGTTGTGGGCTGAGCATAGGGAGCTGAGTTGAGAAAGGTTCTGTGCTTCAGTATGTACACAATGACACCCTTTCTTATTTGTTCTTCTGTTTGAATGTGATTGTTGTGTATTAAACGCTGTGCTTCGCATGCGCCAAACTTGTTGGCTGGGTGCGGAAGATTTTCATTTTCTTTTTACAAAAGACCCATTCTTCTCTGCGCATGCATCTACAGTATATAGAACAGTATATTACAGTAAAGTGGGGACGTGGGCATGTCAGCCAGACAGCCTAACAATCCGGCCTACAGTAGTAAAGTCAGCATTAGAAAACTGTAAAAAGAACCAGGCACGAGTGTGAAAAGGGGAAAAGTAGGGAAGGAGTTGGCAGTGTGTCAGGAGCAGACTCTTGAGCTCTGCTCTGTGCAGAGCTGATGCACCAAAGCTTAGAGAGAGAGAGAGAGAGAGAGGTGGGAGGGGCATGAGAGAGACGGGCAGCAGTGGCCAGATGGAGCCCTGTTTGTTTTGGAGTTGCTGAGAGCAGAACAGTCTGGCGGCACTAGTTTGTATGTGGGGGGGTAAATACATAACACCCAACTACTGGACTGCAAACCACTGCTTTCTGCTTAAGGGAACAGGTGTTCTGGTGTTGCTGTGCTGCTCAGTGTGAAGTAAATCTATGCGTCTCAAGGTCAGGAAGATCCAGCAGCGGCCTCAGGGATCTGTTCCATCTGGATCTGGGGATCTGCAGAGTCAGGTGGGCCTCAGATTCCCTGTTGTAGCTCCCAGCTTCTATAGGTGGCCGCTATGGAGAGCTATAGGACTCTGAAGAGGATATGAGGACTGGACTACAGTCAGTACCTCCCACAACAGCCTCAGTTCTCAGAGCCTGATCCTGTTTTGGAGTCTAGGGGAATGGGCCCATCCTCACTGCAGGAGGAGACGCAGCCGGAGAAAGAGTCCAAGGAGGAGATGGAGAGCTACCGCTGCCTCCTGCAGGCTGGCTCCCAGATAGAGAGCACTCTGCAGCGTGAGTACACATTATGCTGACAGTCCTCATTTAACTTCTGGTAGCCACTCTCAGGCTTTTCAATATAATCTTGTATCTGCTCTGAAACTGTTTCACATTGCTTTGTCTCAACAGTTTGCACCACACTGTGACAGAAGTCCACTTAGTTTGATTTACACTGTTCATTTGTGACTTCTGAGAACCAGTACATGAGGTAACTGGAGAACTGCACGATGTGGCTAGGTTAGTGGGTATTACCGATGTGCCAGTCCCTGCAGCTTTGCTCAGTATGGGCCATTGCAGGGATTATGCTAGCTATTTTAAGCTATCCCAGATGGATAGATATTTACCCATAGTAAAGATTTGTAGCCTGACTGTTTGTAGAATCTGGGCTGTAGATCTGTGAGGGACAGGTACTAAAAAATGCATGTCCTTGGTGTCAACCAGCCCATTAGGAAAAAATATAAGATCTTCAGAAAGTACTTAATGCAGTCTTCCCTATTCAAGGTATGCAGTTGAGTCATGGATTGAATTACAAGGCTAATTAACTGTCAAATGTGTTGTACATTTTATCCGAAGAGTGTCTTGCAAATGGCAGAAAAGATGGAGAATGAAGGCACGATGATGGACAGCAGTAGCTCCTGGTGTGACTGACAGCTCCATGGAACATGTTCCTCCAGAGGCTAATTTGGCAGCCTTGAATTAATGTTTAATTGATTAGCCTTTATCTCTTTATGCCTCCTATGAGGTTGTTGTACCTGGGCCAAGGTGTGTAGGTACCATGCTGTGTTTCTCTTTATACCAGATGAAGTCCCCCC
>NW_018127882.1:5482571-5490549 GCF_001952655.1 Monopterus albus | reverse complement strand
TCGACACCGACAGCAGTGTGGCAAATACCACATAGTCAGATTAAATCACAAGACAGAAAGCCGTGTGAATTATGATGATCTAAGAAACACACATGCGCACACATAGCACAGTAAAACAAAAATTTTCCACAGCTGCTTCAACTGCACTCAAAATGGCCTTGTACAGTAACTACCTTTGTCTGTATGCCGATTGACACATCACCTTCAAACTGACACTTCAGCTTCTTTAATTGAAATTTCAGCTAACACTTCACTTATCTCCAGTGCTTCACCTTGAACTGAAATTTTTAACTTCTTCCAGTTTTTACTGTTCAAAACATTTAATTGCTTTCATAGCTTAGACATCAACTGACATTTCAACCGTTTTTAACTCTTGAATTGCAACAGTTAAACAGCTTTCAGCACTTATTATTGGTTCAGCTATTACTACTACTACTACCAGTGTTGTAGTTGAGTCTCTAAACCTCCAGTCCGAGTCCTGGACACAGGTACGCCAACACTGACTACTACCCACTTTCAAACTGATAGTTATAAGTAATTATAGGACCTAAATGTGAAAAATGTAACCTAACTTTCAGTTGAGATGCTTCCAGAAATGACACCTCAACTCCTTTTAATGATACCAGTTGTACCAGTTGACGCTCAAACCCTTTCAGTGTTTCAACATCAACCAACACTTCTAAATTTCCTTAGAAAATTGAAGTTTGTATTTTTACATTGACTGTGGTACGTTAGACATCAGACCATCTGACAATATTCCTCGTTCCACTGCACAATGTACAAAGATCTATCAAAATATAACAACGCTACCTCAGATAATCAATCAAAATGTATTTATAGAGCACATATTACAGAGAACAGTCAAGCTGAGCAAAGTGCTGAACAAAGCATACAGACAAACATACTTTCATGTCACAGACAATCAAAGACAGATATTCATCACACCACAGTTGTATTTATTGACCCCTAACTACCAACATCAGACTCAACAGTACAGCTCACAGGTGCCTGAAAAACTGCACATTAAAGCCACTGGGCCTACCGAGCCAAAGGTTCAGGGTTTATCACCTTCAGTCTAAACCAATCTGGTCTCCTTTGTATGCCAGCTAGTGAAATTTGCAATCTCCTTCTAAGCTTTTCAGTCAGAATGTGACCACATACCAATCTAATCCCCCCTAGCGCTGAACGCTTTGTTTAGGAAAATATCTCATGACCTTATTAAAGGTAATATAAGGCTAAGCGTCTGCGTACTATGAACATACTGTATTTGTATTTGTGAGAGGGGGGCTTCTTGCTCTGCCTCACCACTTTAATAGTCACATCTGTACAATTGTATGCAATTCAATGCAACACTTACCTTCTGCCATAACATCTGTGTTTATAAAGCTCAGTCTTTTTATTTTTATTTTTTCCTTTGGTGAAATTGTCATAAATGTCCCCAGCTACATACATGAGAGGGTCAGAATATTGGGAACATGATTGATGAGTACAGGCAACTCTTTTTTTTTTGGCAGTGGTCTCAGATTTATCCAGCCGTGGGATAAGCTGCCAGTCAGACAGGCCAGAGGGACTATATCTTCACAAACTGGCAAATTTACTACAAACATTGCAGTCTGCAGCACAGGCTGACCTTCCTCTGTTCAAGTACAGTAAAGGACTGCAGTGTGTGTGTGTGTGTGTGTGCATGTGTGTCCTTTGTATTTTACATCAGCTTCAGTGCAGTCAGAACTGATCTAATAATTTACTTATTAGGCCTTTATTTTATTTTATTTGAATGTTACATATAATATTTTATATAAATAGTTCACAGCATAATATACCCATATGCTGCAGTTACCCCAATGGATAAATGTATTTCAACATGTTCACTTAAGACTGAAGATCTTGTGGAACAGAGTACAGCATATAGCAAGTGGTTATATAACTATTCCAGTGTGACAGTAACTTTATCCTGTATCCGTGCGTGCACAGCCCAGCCACTGGTCCCACTCTGGCTCGGCTCAGTTCCTCTCTGTTACAGATGCACATCAAATATTCAGCAGGTAGCAGCAGAGCTCGTTGCTTGACAAAAACTATTACTGCAGTTGACTCACGGAAACTAACACCTGCTTTGCTCTTCCCCTCATGTTTTTATGTTCCTCTGTGCCGATAGATTTTCAATGTCTATTTTTATTATAGACGACGAACTGTCGAATTGTGAGCAAATTTAGTTTCCTGCTGTCCTGTTGCATAAGCTGGCAAATGGGGACAGAGACATTTAGTTTGGTATAGTTTTAACAGTTTAGTGCCTCGGTGTGTAATGTTATGTATGGGGGTGGGGGGCAGGAGCCATCATTCTGCACAGATTCTTTAGAGGTGTTGTTAGTGATGCAGTTTTGCAGAGAACACTTCCCTCAAGCCTTAGTTGTCCAGGTGTGTGTGTGTCCTCTTCCAGAGGTGACTGTCCCTGTGAGCATGAAGGAGGTGGGAGGCTACATAGAGAAACAGGTGGCATACCTGTCAGGTGATGCATTTTTGTTTAAACATTTCCTAAAATAAATTTAATTAAAAGCATATTTTGTCATAAACCTACCTTTTATAAAGAAAGTGACCGTTGCTCTTTTTCCCAGGGGGCCGTGGGGAACACTCCAGCGTCATCATCACTCTCCCTGAGTACTCAGCCTTCAGTGACATTCCAGAGGAAGCTTTAGCCAAAGTGTTTACATACCTCACTCTCATCCCTCGGTGCGTCCTCTGTCATTTATTCTCATCTGTCTCTCTCCCTTTCTTTGGTGCACCAAAAGCCCAGTGCTTGTATTCTGAGCACAGCTGGTCTTCACTGCTCCTCAGATGAAATGTGTCAAATGTCCTACTGATGTCCTCTGTGTCCCAGCCTTGGACATAGAGGCAAAGATTTTTTTTTTATCTCATGTATCATTGCACTGAATCTCACAATTAAGAGCTAATGCATCTAGCTACCTATAAATTAAATGAATATATAGGTAGACATGATTTGACCAAGCCACCTGCTCTTGACCAGTTATCCTGTGTCATTATATTGCCTGACCGCTTTAAATAATTAAACTCTCAGTGATTGGAACTATATATTGTATATATTTTTCTTCTTTTTCTGTTTTTTTGTCTTGGTTTTGCAGAACAAGGCAACCTGGGGTCAAATTTATCATCATTTTAGACCGAAGACTGGATACATGGGCCTCTATCAAAACTGCACTTGCCAGGATAGCAGTAAGTTTCATATTACTTTTCATTAAAGTCATTCATATCTAATCATTAAACAGAATAAATCTAATCAATTTTGACATAATGAACAGGGCAAATAGTTCTCATTGCTTGCGAGCTGTGTAACTGAACCTACTATATGCTGCTCTTTTATATCAGTTGCTGGAATCCTGACAAATACTCGGACAGCACCAGCTAAAGGAAGGCATGATTATTTCTGCGTAATTGTATAGTGTTTCGGACTGACGGTGTATAGTTTGAAGAGTAGCCCAGACTGCACTGAATGTAACATTACGCATTGCTGCAAATGTATGAACAAGCAAAAACTGCGATGACGCGAGGTGCCGAGGAGAGAAAAGGACGAGGAGGAAGCGAACGGGAGGGAAACGTTGCAGTCAGCGCTGCCACCCTCCGTCTGTGAGGCAGCAGGCAGCAGCCTGTGTCCAGGCGGCCGGTGGGAGCCGCATACCTCAACTTGGCACCGAGTTCCAGTGTGGACAAGCGGGAGGTTGTCTTACACCGACATGACTTCTAACACCATGGCTGATTGCTTTTACCGGCGGGGAGTGCCGAAGATCCGGAGGTTCCCGGTAACGAGCTGTTAGTTTAATACACCGTGTGGAGAGTTCGGGGTGAAGTTTTTGGGCGGGCAGGGAGACTGCGGCAGTGGCACCGACGGGATGCTGGCGAGTGCAGCACTGCGGTGCAGTGCAGTGCGCGCTCTGCTTAGTCATGCAACTGGCTGTGCGTGAAACCTAATCACACTGATGTGTGGCTTTTTAATGCACGGCTATCCTGAAACCAGAAGCTTTTGCTATCGATCCTCGTGGTTGTGTCAGGAGGACAAATGAATGTCAGAAGTTGCGTCACATCCAAACGCATTGTGATTGTCAGAAGAATATATGAGACAATGTTGTATATGAATCCTGCTGCAGAGCTACTTTTAGTTTATACCTGCATGATGCGTGTTAGTTTTCTAGGGTTGAGGTTTTCAATATGAATAGAATATTATATTAGATGTTGGCTGCCTTTGTGTGGTGTAACTATTAATCTCATCTTGACATGAAGTACAGCATATGATGTGTGTATATGGTGTAACTTTAGGATAACTGGTTGTAATCCTGTGAGTGACAGGAGAGTTAAAACCTGAAGCCTGTCCTGTCGGATGTGGAGGATGAAAGCTTGCCATGATGCATTGATGTGTGAATGAACAGACTGGCTATTGGGGAATGTGGTGTGTTTGCACCAAAATTAGCTTAAATACAAAGTTTTTGTTTTATAGCCTACTGATTCTCCCTCCTCCTGCAACGTGATCAGTGATCTCCCCCCCTACTTAAAGGCCTCCTTTCCTGGGAACCTCCACCTGGTCCTGGTGCTCCGACCCACCAGCTTCTTCCACCGCACTGTTACTGATATTGGCTTCCGCTTCAGCCAAGAGGACTTCATGCTCAAGATGCCAGTAAGGCAGCTTCTCCTCAGTTACCAAATGTGTGATACACCACAGCAATTTCATTGTTGTTACAACCCTGATCTGTCAAATGTTCTGTGGTGGAAACAGCCAAGAACACACTTAGACTTTAGTCTCGACCACTGAAACAACTATAAAAATATCGGGTGTTATGTTTAAATATTTGTAATATTTATGGTTAAAATCAGCCAGAAATGTGTAATATAAACGAATTTCAGTATTAGAGACTTGCTAAACCTTTTAAAAATTGATTATTCATTTATAAGTACCAGATATATATATATAATTTATGTGGCAAAATTAAACATACCTTTTGTGTACTTGGTAAAACAAGTGTCAGATGTTGTCTACACCTTTAGGTGGTGATGCTGAGCTCTGTGACAGACCTGCTGCGCTACATTGATGAGAACCAGCTGACCTCAGAGTTTGGAGGCACTCTGGATTACTGTCACACTGACTGGATTGTCTTACGAACGGTACGCTATGTTGGGAATAAACATTCATCTGTACTGTCCTGGTGCCTTATTGCTGTTAGTATTTTAATGACACTGACTGACAAATTGTTTCCCTTTTGTTCACCACACAATATTATCATTACCATAGTCCCTTACATTATACAAGCACCAGTATTACTGTGGTTCTGTGTTCAGGCTATTGAAAGTTTTGCTGTAACAGTCAAAGACATCGCACAGATGCTACAAGGCTTTGGCACTGAGCTGGCAGAGACAGAGCTGCCCGATGAGAGTAAAACCATTGAGTATCTCCTTGAGTCCCACACTGACAAGTACAGAAAACTCAAGGTAATATTTCAAATGTTTTCAACTGAAATTTATTAATCTTACCACAATGATATAATTCTTCTATTTTTCTTCAGAGTGGTCTAGTAGAATTTTGCAAAGTACAGTCATTTATGAGATAAACTGTCTGTTTGATAGGATGCAATCAGATCAGTGTCAAAGGAGGGTCGTCATCTTCTCTCTAGCCTGGAGACCTCTGGGAAGGAAGATGACTCCCATTGGGATGTGAAGTTAGACTGGGAGACAGTACAGAGGTAAGACACCCTCAGGCAACCCTTTTTAAATACTATATATATTTAGGTTATATGCTACAAAGTGTTTTTGAAAGTCGAACTGTAATCCACCACAGAGGTGAATGCTATTCTATTCCTATGGTTGAGGTATTTGTATAGGAAAGATCTATGGCAAGGTTCCTCTGTTTTAGGCTTCTTGCCCAGCTCAGAGACATGGAGTCTGCCTTTGATGGCTTCTTTGAGAAGCATCATCTGAAACTCCATCAGTACCTGCAGTTGCTCAGATATGAGCAAAGCTTTCAGGAGGTAAGGATTGCATATTATTCTGCATACAAGGTGGCATGGTGGAGAAATGGTTAGGGCTGTCGCCTCACAGCAAGAAGGTTCCGGGTTTGAACCCTGGCCCGACCCGGTGCCTTTCTGTGTGGAGTTTGCACGTTCTCCCTGTGTCTGTGTGGGTTCTCTCCGGGTACTCTAGCTTCCTCCCATAGTCCAAAGACATGCAGCTTAGGTTGATTGGTGACTCTAAATTGCCCATAGCAGTGAGTGTGAGTGGTTGTTTGTTTACATGTCAGCCCTGTGATAGACTGGCGACCTGACCAGGGTGGACCCCACCTCCTGCTTAATGTCACCCCCCTAAAGGCGTGAACCCCTTAGGATAAGCGGTAGAGATGATGGATGGATGGATGTTTGCGTACATGCCCATATTTACAAACTCACCAGAGGATAACCTATTTTAATTTTTAGCACTTCATGAGATATATGGTTTTGCAGGATCTCTAGACTCAGGTTTTATTGTGGGTTGTAATGCCTCTGTGAGGAACCAGGTTGACTTCAAACTGTTAATCTTTTGTCTTTTTGGTCTGTGTATATCTGATGGGTTTTTTTCTGTTTAGGTGGAGTTATCTCTGGAGCATTTAACGGCTCAGGAAAAGGAGCTGTCCATATCTGTGGACACTCTGGTGCAAACAGAACAGGCTCTCAAAAGGCTGGACAGTCTGGAGTTTAATGCACAGGTCACCGTTTTTCAGACTGTCATTAATTGCAAATAACATTAACTTGCTTTGTATAACAGATGGGTTTGCTACAAACAGGAGAATGTACAGTGGTGACAAGAAATCAATGTCAAAAGCAATGTCTTGTGATTTTTTGTTGGCTTTATCAGGAGGTGATGGCTCGAGCCCAGATCATTATCCTTCATGGACACCAGCTCTCAGCCAGTCACCACTACGCCATGGCTCTCATTATGCAGCGCTGCAACGAGCTTCGCCACTACTGTGATACACTCAATGCTGCTCTCAAGACCAAACACTCGCGTCTACTGCACACACACCAGTTGTTGCTTTGTCTTGGACAGGTACTGTGATATGCACCTATTTATGCCCACGTCAGTACACACTTATAGTGATACTGTATGTGCGCTCTACCTTCAGGCCCAAGGTTGGTGTGATGATGGTGCATATCTGCTGGCCAGTCAGTTGGTAAATAAGTTCCAGTCTAAAGAGGGGGCCCAGGCTGCCTTGAGGGAGATTGAGACATTTCTGGAGGGGGCGCCATCCATGCTGAGCTCCGGACCCGACATCCTGGCCATTGAGTATGAGGCTGTAATCACACCTCAGCTGCAGGTAGAATCCACAGCTTTGATACTTTATGTGAAAAGAGTTCAATACATCCAATGCTACCAGCACTTTTTGGCTAATGCTGCTGCCGTCATTTCTGTTTGTTTCTCAATTTCAGTGCTATTTGTGGATTTTACATCACAACTGAATATCCTGCCTTTGTGTCCTTCTCTCTCTGTTAGGCCCAGATATCGAAAACTTTTGAGAAGCATGCAGCGGTGCAGCAGATGATCCAGAACCGACAGGCTTGTCTGAGGAAGATGGCTGATAAACATGTGCGACCGGTGCAACTGGTGGCCCCCAGGCCTGAAAACCCACCGCACTCCAAATCTCCTCTGTTTTCCCCCAAGCATGGTACAGCACAGACACACATATACAGTGGGTATGGAAAGTATTCAGACCCCCTTAAATGTTTCACTCTTTGTTATATTGCAGCCGTATGCTAAAATCATTTAAGTTCATTTTTTCCTCATTAATGTACACACAGCACCCCATATTGACAGAAAAACACAGAATGTTTGACATTTTTGCAGATTTATTAAAAAAGAAAAACTGAAATATCACATGGTCATAAGTATTCAGACCCTTTGCTCAGTATTTAGTAGAAGCACCCTTTGGAGCTAATACAGCCATGAGTCTTTT
>NW_018127882.1:5447893-5481817 GCF_001952655.1 Monopterus albus | reverse complement strand
ATTATGGAGGCCACTGTGCTCTTAGGAACCTTAAGTGCAGCAGAAATGTTTTTGTAACCTTGGCCATATCTGTGCCTTGCCACAGTTCTGTCTCTGAGCTCTTCAGGCAGTTCCTTTGACCTCATGATTCTCATTTGCTCTGACATGCAGTGTGAGCTGTAGGGTCTTATATAGACAGGTGGGTGGCTTTCCTAATCACGGTCAATCAGTATAATCAAACACAGCTGGACTCAAATGAAGGTGTAGAACCATCTCAGGGATGATCAGAAGAAATGGACAGCACCTAAGTTAAATATATGAGTGTCACAGCAAAGGGTCTGAATACTTATGACCATGTGATATTTCAGTTTTTCTTTTTTAATAAATCTGCAAAAATGTCTGAATACTTTCCGTACCCACTGTATAATCTAATGTGAAAATCATGTATTACAGTTGATTAAACTGCATTTATTTTTAGATAGCTGCTCTAGTTTACAGCATATACAGTGCTTTTCAAATTAACTAGCTCCCTACCCATCCTACCCTGCTTCCCATGCCCAGTATTGAGGTCTCATCCCAGCCCTTATGGCCTGGCACCAATCCCACTCCCCCCTGCATCTTTACTTTAGGCACCACACCTAAATTAACACATCACAGGGTCCCACTGAGTTGGCCTAAGGTGTTCCTGAATTGGCTTTGAGCTTGGCAGGCTATCTTTACAAAAAAGCTGGAACAAGGGTAGAAGATGTAACCAGTCCACTGGGAAATATGACTGCTTTATTAGTATGGATGTCTGTGTCTCGAGGGAGGTCACACAAAGCTAAACATATTCAACAGTATCCAGCTAATACTGTACGTGTTACCTGGTGTGTTTTCATTTTTCTTAATGTATATATTGTGCAACTGAATGTATTCCATGATAAGGTTTTATTCTCCCCCATTCAAAGACATGTTAATGAGGGTAATAACAAGAAAGTGAGTGAGCGTGATTATGAACTCCTCTGAGGCTCCTGCAATGCTTGGGGCAATAGCCATTTCAGAGATGAAGGGACATGCATACACACATGTACTATATGTGCATGCACACTTCTGATGACTGTCAGATGGCACATGTACAGGCACAACACTCAGGCGAGCATGGATTATTATTGGGCACAAACGTACTAACCTATTATCATTAATTACCTCAAATGTCCATCATGACTGACTTATTTTTTAATTACCGAGTAATAAAACAAAGGTCATAGACAGAGCAAGCAGATCCCTTCCAGGCTATCTCACTGTGCACATGCTCATAAAAAACTGTGCTAGATTTAATGTGGGTACTTAAATGAACCATTTCCTCATTATGCCTCCTCAGAGCACATGGGGATATATTCTGTGTGAATTACAGTCGTACTGTTCAGTGAGCTGCTGCTGATAGTGATCTGGCTTTCACAGGCGATGGTCTGAAGTTATTTTAAACTATCTGATGCCGATATTGGAACAAGTCGATACAGAACTACATGACTTCATGATCAGGTACATACATACACACACACACACACACACACACACACACACACACTTTTTATTTCCTTCCATTATCACTGTTGCATTGAACTAAAAAATGTGAAAAAGTTGATCTTTTCATGTTTGGTCCAATAATTTGTTCTATACAATATCATTTTCTCTACAACCAAGTGGAGAAGTCATTGTTGTCTCTCTGTGGTGTGTCCAGATAGAGGTGATTCATGACTACCAGGAGAGCCAGAGATGTGTGTCATACAGTCTGGAGGGAGAGGACAGCCCAGAACTCTTGAAGCGGTGAGGCGGAGGCGTCCGTCCACCCATCTGTCTGCTCAGTACTGCTCTTGATGTTGTTTACTCTGTGATTCTCTTTGTTCAGCGGTAATGATGCCCTCTGGCACTCTCTCTCTCTTGTCTATGTGTGTGTATGTTTGTGTCACAGCCATGTGATGAGGGAACTCGTAGAGACAGAAAGAATCTATGTGGAAGAGCTGCTGTCAGTGCTGCTGGTGAGACATTGATTTTCCTTTTTAGTGTGTCACAAGGATCTTTCCACAGGCGTAGTATGGTCATATGTTGTACATATACTAAATATTGCAGGGCTATAGGGCTGAGATGGACAACCCAGCTCTGTCAGGGCTTCTGCCCCCAATCCTGCACAGCAAGAGAGACATCCTCTTTGGAAACATGCCTGAGATCTACAATTTTCATAGCAGGCGAGTGATTAATTAATCACAAACACTACAGACCTGTCTGCAATGCATACAAAAAACTGACCATCACACACTGTTATGTCAAGAATTTTATTGACACTAGCAGGTTATCAATACTGTGCAAGAATACATTAAGAACAGAATTAGAGTTTTTAAATGACAACATATTGTTTCTTGAGCAGGATCAGCAAAGTTTACATTGTACTTAAACTGTAAATAAAAAAGGGTTATCACTAATGCTGATGATTCGTTTTACACCTGTAGCAGTAAAATGTTTGACATCGCACCCAAACATGTAGCAGTCAACGATTTATACAGTGGAGTTTTTATTTGTGCTGTTATTTCCACTGCTTTTGTCACCAGTCTAGTTCGGAAATGACTGTTACTAAAAGAAATTAGAGTAAGTGATGGTTACAGTGGGTTCTGTAGCATACCAGTAACTCCATGTACCTGTCATTTCATGTACTGAGGTTGATTTGACCTTTGGCCTCTGACCTTTCCAGGGTTTTCCTTCAGGACCTGGAAGGATGCCTGGAGGCTCCTGAAAGTGTTGGAGCTTGTTTTCTGGAGCGGGTGAGAAGACAAATGTTTGTTGTATAGCTTATTTTTTTATTTTGATCATACATATATTTGTGCATACTGTAACTTGTTTCCATCATTTTCAGATTTCTCTTTCTTGCCTCCCCAGAAAGAAAGTTTCCAGATGTATGAATGCTACTGTCAGAATAAGCCACGCTCTGAGGCGCTCTGGAGACAATTCTCTGACTGTGCCTTCTTTCAGGTCTGCCAGATTCATTCACTGTTTTGTTGTCAGCCAGATATATTTACAATATTTCAAGTACTATAAATATTTGCCTATTTGTTTGATACAAAGCCAGAACTAATCTTAAAGTACAGTTACAATTAAAAACCTGTGGTCCATCTCTGACATTACAGTGCATCCATTGTGGTTTCATTTGTCTTTGTAAAGGAGTGTCAAAAAAAGCTAGAGCACAAACTGGGCCTGGATTCCTACCTGCTGAAACCAGTCCAACGCCTCACCAAGTATCAGCTGCTGCTGAAGGTAAGAGAGAAACATATACACACACAAAGTCAGTCACCTGCAATGTGAATCAGGGTATTTTATGCTACATTTTATAATATTTTTATTGTACTTCTATTTAGGGGTGGAACGGTTCAAGTAAAAAAAAAAAAAAAATCCAAACTGTTCAGTTCACTAACCACAGTTTGGGGCATGTGTGTATTGTTCGGTTCATTTGAAATAGGTTGAGGCACGTGCAGAAAAAAAAATCAGCCTCTCGCCAACAACCCAGTGAAACTTACTGGCACTAATGAAATGTCGATTGCAGCTGTCAGTCAGTCTTATAAATGGCCAGTGCACAAGACAAAGTACAGTTAGAGGACAGGCCGGCGTTGTTTCAGTCTGCTATGGATTTACTGTATAATAAATAACAAGCATGTGGAAATTGTCAGTTCTGTGGGCTACATTAACTCCAACCATAGAATGTGTAGGCTGAGCTGATGTCCATGCATCAACAACACCTATCAGTTTCCAAATCCACTGTCAGAAGTGATTGGCTACAAAACTGGTTCTGAATCATTACTGTAACAACTGTTATAAGTCTTTACTTCTAAAGTGCACTGATTTCATTGTTTGTGTTGTTGTGTGTGCATGTTTATACCAACATGGCTGTCGTTTTGTGTGTGTATTCTCAGGAGCTGCTAAAATACAGTGCAGATTGTGAAGGGGCCTCTGAACTACAGGGGGCACTAACAGCCATGCTGGACCTGCTCAAATCAGTCAACGACTCCATGCATCAGATAGCCATCACAGGTTATGAGGTGAAACAACTTTCATCTGTGTTTGACAGATGAAAACTGAACTTTCTGAACTGATAAACAATTAATTTAGCATAAATGTGCTAAAGCATTCATTTTACAGATAATATATTTACAACCAGTGCTTACACATAAATGCTTCCTTCCATTATATATGCAGGGAGACATTTGCGAGCTGGGCCGTGTGTTGATGCAGGGCTCGTTCAGTGTGTGGATCAGCCATAAGAAAGGCCCCACACGCATGAAAGAGCTGGCTCGCTTCAAGCCGATGCAGAGGCACCTCTTTTTGTATGAGAGAGCTCTACTCTTCTGCAAGCGGAGGGAGGAGCACGGAGACGGCCATGATAAGACCCCCTCATACAGCTTCAAGCACTATCTCAAGGTCTGTCTTTATGTGTTTGCACTTTTTCAGGATACTCTGGTGTTTTTGCCCATTAGTTAAATGTTAAAAATTGAATAACAATATTTGATTCTTAGCAGATCACTTACTCCAGTTCTCAGAACAACAGTACCCCATAAACCTGTAGTTTGTTGAGTGAGAAGTGTTGTCCAGGTTGGTTACATGTGTTCATGGTTGGTAATGTCGAATTATTGCTGACCACATGAAATCACTTATTTGTTACCAAGCAAGCTATATTTACTGTACTTCCTGACATTTTATTTGAGTGTCACACTGTCAGAATGATGATGATTTTGAGTGTTTTGATTTACTATACAGTAAACTATCGAAATTTTATTACGTAGGGAACAGGGATGTAACGATATTTGTAATTTTGCTATATTGAGATAGAAAAATGTCTCTAATGTCATGGGACTATGATGTTTCTACACATGGCTATTTCATTAGTATAACTGCATGCTGGTCGCAGAATCAAAACACTGTACAAAAACACTGATGTTCCACTGCCTTATATTATTTACAAAATTCAGGTACTGCAATAATATTTTATTTTATCTCATAAAAGGACTATTACATTATAGGGCTGTCACTTTTCTTTCAAATTTCAAACATTTGTTCTACAGGAGTCATTCTGATTACAGTGTATGTAGTATGTACCTGGCTTACTTCCAAAAATTGTAAATGAAATTGTTACACTAATGCCTTAATACAGCAAATGCTCATCCCTTAGTAGTTCTCTGCCACTGTCACTAAAATGGTAGTAAATGTGTAAATGGCCCATCTGGCCACAGAACCTAGTGTATTCCCAAAAGGCTTCCTCTGTTCTGTGTGTTGTTGTTCGGAGGGCGTCACAGCTGGTGACACACCAACAGCAGCTGCTGCTAGTTTTGATTTATTGTTGAAGATGTGAGTAGGAAGCAGTTTCACAGCAGAGGTGTGAATGTTTTTGTTCTGACAGGACGGATATGCTACAGTGACGTACAGTAAGTCTGATGCACCCGGTGCTGTTTGTGCTGCCTATGTGTGTCGGTGTAAACAGTGTGTCTCCCCTGGCAGATGACTGCTGTGGGGATCACAGAGAACGTCAAGGGAGATGTGAAAAAGTTTGAGATCTGGTACAGTGGCAGGGAGGAAGTCTATGTGGTTCAGGTAAGGAGTCCTCAAAGGTTTAAGCCGAGCATTGTTCAGTAGCTTAAACGCAGTACACCTCACTGATAAATTGGTCAGTTTTTTTACTATTACTGTAGTTTTAAACCCCGTCAACCCAACTTTTAAGCAAAATTGGCAAATATTCACAGGTTTCACCTTCGCAAATATAATCTTTGCTGTTTTTTGTAGTCCTCTGATAGTAAGTTGAATATTTTTGAGGACTGGGCAATATGTTGGACATGACTAGACATTTTAAAGCATCCCCAATAGCTTTGTAAAATTGTGATCAGCATTTTTAACATATTGCTGACAGAAGGAATGGTACCACTGTAGCACTGACCTGTTTCTGTTGTTTCTCAGGCTCCTACAGTGGAGGTGAAGATGGCCTGGCTCAATGAGCTTCGCCGAATCCTGACAAACCAGCAGAAGCTGCTTCGAGGTATGTGAAGACACACAGTCAAGTTAATAAGAGATTCTAAACACAAAGGTCCACACAGTAGCTTCAGAGCTTTGAACTGCGTTTCACTCACAGCCCTCAGAGAACACGAGATGTTTGAAAGCTCTGAATCCACCAAGTGAATCTTTGTGCTTAGAGGTTAACACACTACTTAGAATCAACTGGAAATTTGCTCAGAAAGTTTAATCCCTCTTTGTACTCCTCTTTCTTTGTCTTCTCATAGATGAAGTCTATCAACACGGCCAAATGGTTGAACACATGCATATTTCTCTACCATTCTCTGAGAGGTCAGTGCCTGTAGTTGTTTACAAATACAGTATTTACAGTAGTGTGTTGAGTGCATGATGTAGGCTATAGTCGCGCAAACATCCAAACATCCATATGCAGAACACACACATGCAGTCACAGCAGGACTGTCTGCATTTCATGTTGCCCTTGTAGAAAGCTTTGTATGTGTGGTGGTGTGAGAATGAGCCCCACTCTGTCCACTGCTGTCTCGTTGCCTATCCCCACTCCTCCCGTCCCCTACCTGCAGGGGCTTGCGGCCATCCAGAGGGGTTCCCAGGGGCTGTCTGCCGGGGCTGGATTTTGTCACGCTGTCGGCTGACGCGTTTCTGTGCCTTCGTTCCCGGAGCCCCTGCCCCCGAAGCCCCCGGCAACGGCCCCGGCCGTGCCCCCGCCATCGCCCCCAGCGCCACTGACCTGCCCTTTCGCTCAGTGGTAAACTCAGCCTGGCTTGGCTTGCCTCATGCTGGCATGATCCACCTGGCCTGGCTTTGGAACCAAAAACCAAGCACCCATGTTTGTGTACAGATCATCGCCTGCACCTCCTTTTATTGCCTCACTGTGGTTCATAACTGACCCCCTTGCTACCTCGAGAGCTGTGTCTCAGCAGCTTTTCCATGGTATTTCTAACATGGTCTCAAAAACAACTTCTCCTAGTTCTGCATATCAGATTTGTTATTTTGCATGTAATGCAAAGGGGGCAAACAAAGAGTTTTGATTTCATTCCATAAATGTTCTTAATTTCCTCATGACAACTGCTTTTTAAGATGGGGCCTTTTTTTTTTTTAGATGAAGCTACTGTAGATTTGCTTTCCAGAAACACTATCACTCATCATATAGCGTGTAAACTGAGACCAGATCTTCCCTTGTGTTGACACTATGTCACATTTTACAGAGGAGCTTGCACATGGCTGCTCTGTGTCCTGCCCTGCTGTCTGACTGGTGCCTGAATGGTCATGGCTGTGTGAGAAACAACAGGAGAGAGTTGTTCCTTGACACTGGTCTGGGGCCAGTTTGACTGTTCGCTCCTCTTTTTGGTATATAGTAGATTCAGGAAGTGGGAGCTGACCCCATACTGTGTGTCTGAGGATAACATCTATCCTGAGACTGTCCGTTGACTGTGCACAGCATTTAGTGATGCATGTTGTTTTGTGCTGTTCTCCTAGCAAGCAGCAGAGGGCGTCAGTGAGTTCTGAGGACACTGACTCGGGGAGGAGCAGTCCAGACCCCCATTCCAACTCCCCTAAACACCAGCACAACCGCAGGAGTGAGTAAATCCCAGTTATACAAATTGAAACTACAATCAAGTAGTTACTTAGTAACTAAATTGCAAAAAATGTTAAGGGAATTACTCCAAATCATACTTAATTTGCACACTGTTGTGCTGCTGTTGCTAATTTTCTTCATAATTTATAACTGATATAGATATTTGACTTTTCCTCCCTCAGCGTTTCAGGTGTACTTTGACCTGAAGAACCAGGTACATTGAGGAATCTGGGCGAAAAAGGTCCATCTACTGAGATTAGCTTTTGATTCTACATTCTTGTTAATTTCTCAGTAAGGGCCAAGGGGTCATTATATTGTTGGCATAGTTACTAAGTATCTACTTGGTGCCTTTACGGTGTCGTATTCTGAAGAATGTGTTGATCAGTACCAGTAACAGCCAAAGCTGTGTCTGTCCCAGGTTGGCCTGGAGCTCATCACTCGGTAGACATCTGCGAGGGTTTGGAGGAGTGGCCTCGAGGTCGGGACACGTTCCATCCATCTGACATGGATGAGGTTTTGGTGCAGCTGGTGAGAAGGAATACAGTCACATTAGATACAATACAGTAAATGATGGTGCTCCAAGTTAGATGCCATGAAACCAGAAACGGAATGTGACCTGTATCCGGCTATGTACTAAACCCCCTTTCAGACATGCACCCCTAACCAGGAATTTGCCGGCTATTTCACATCTAGGCATCATGTCTGAACAAAGCCAGTGTTACTGACAATTGTACTTGATGGAGCCTAGTCAAATAGCTACATGTCTGAACTGAAGTGGTCAAACTTCCGGTAAGGGCACAGTCAAGATGACGACCGTGCTACAGTATAACACACATTTTTTCTGTTCTTACTAACGCCACCTCCTCTCTTCATTCACACTAGCTCGATCAACGAACGCTGCACTCGCTTTGGTGGAGTAGATTTAGGGCAGATTGTGAAATTTGGGCACAAATACACTCAATCAAAGAATGTAACATCACTAGCTAGTGCAAACTGGCACAGCGAAGATAGGGTTTAGAAGCGTGAGCTAATGCAGAATGGCTGCAAATTGGTCCAGCATGGAATTCAGAGAACTGTTCATCCTCTGTGCAGAGGAGGAAATTACTAATAAGATAAATAGTAAATGGCATTGCTTTGTGTCTGTCTCGTGATATTGGAACTCGTCTTAAATGGACTATAACTTTGAAACCAACTTGAATTAGCTTAGTGGACCAAGAGAAGCTGCATTTGAGCCTCCGATGAACTTTGGAGTAAATTTTTGCACAGAATGAGAGTTGGGCATTTTTTTAGCCTATTTTTTTGCAGTGCAGTTGCGTTCTGGGTGGAAACATTCAGGGTCAGTGTGGAGAATAGGAGAAGTGACAATGACCAAGACCTAGTCTCTCACACAGGGATACATCAATATTGTTTTAACACCTACTTGAAAAATCCTGAACTATTCCTTTAAGACACGTACACAAGGACTTCAAATGTCATTCTCGACCTTGGAAATGGCAGTTGACAAAACAGCCTCACTGCCACTTAATAGCTCTTTTAGAGCTTTTGATCGTATCACTCAATCTAAAAAAGAAAAATGTCATTCTCACGTGATTTCTGTTTAAATTTTTTCATACATATTATAAAACCTCTGCAATCTTGATTGTTCCAGTTAAGATAATTCTGTGGCCTCTTTTCTAACAAAGATTGAAAATGAGAAGGTGTTGGCCTCTACAAGGTTAAAAAACATACAGTAACTGCTGTATGTTTGATCTTTTGTGTCTCTGAACCTTAAGTCTCTGAGGTCAGCAAACAAATGTCTACTTGATGTAGAATGTAGTGAAGAAAAACCATGCATTTGCTCTCTTTGCACTGAAACTGAAATAGTTTCTCTCTTAGAATAAACTGAATTGACATACTTCTCACGGTAGTTACAGCCACTTACTTTTCTGAACTTTTTGATTACTTTTGTTTTTCTATTTCAATTCTATTTTGTGGCTTTTGTGCCTGTTTGAGATTTTGTGCTTAATCATGCCTTCTTATGATGTACTTTATAGCTCTTGCTTTCAAAAGAGTGATATAAATAGATACTGTATAAATAAATCTTTTCTTACTTTGTGCTTGACAGTTTTCTTCCTGTGCCAGTCTCCAGGCAGATACAGGGCTTTGGCTGACTGTCTTCAAAATGGACCAGACAGTGTCACCATCAAGTGCGAAGACATCATCCAGCTGCAATCTGAAGACAAGGGTCGCTGGTGAGTTATCAGCCTATCAGCACAGATGATTTTCAGTAAACCATAGTGCTCGAGTGTCAACCTAAACCTGGTAGCAAAGTTTATTTCTCTAATTTCTTTTCACATCCTTTTGTTTTTCCTTATCTCAACCCATTCCTCACTTATCTTAATCTTTCAGGCTGGTAAAAAATCTGAGTCAGAGACAAGAGGGTTTTATAGCAGCCGCCAGCCTGCAGCTGATTGTAGGAGACAGCAGTCGAGCACACTCCTCCAGACTAGGGGGTAAATGAAAAACATTGGCTTCCAAGATGACAATATAGTGTTGAGCCATATCTGACTTAGCTTTTCTTTTTAAAAGTCTTTATCCTTTCTTGTAGACCCAGGCAACCTGAAGACAAGAAAGCTCAGCTCCCCATAGAGAAGAAGCACAGAATGTGAATCTAATATTTACCAGTGGATGATGAACAGACTGAGCCAGAGCTGTCTCACAGCTGTATCAGCCACCCACTCCTCACTCCCTGGCGCCGTCTGCTTTTCTTCGGCACAGTTTGACCATTACAAAGAAAAAAGTGGGAAACCTACAAGCCTGATTTTCTCACAGGTTTGACTGACGAGCTCTTGGGGCTAGTGTTTTGTGATAGTGAAGGTGTGCACCAGCTCCACGGCACAGGAGCTGTTAGACCTCTTGGACAATCAACCGATCCCTAAATCCTGATTGGTCTTCCTCATTTTTGAATGTTCTTCCGGCGCCCCATCTGCAACACACATATAAGCAGGATGTGAGTTGCTACTGCTAATGCAGTGGGCCATTTTTCTAAGTGTGGACTCAAACATTTTTCAGCTCTTCCTCATTGCAGTTCTGAGTGCGAGTCTTCCTGGTTGTCTCATTGTGTGTCAGATGGATGCTTACCTAAGATTTACCTGAAATATTTCTTACAGCAGAGACTTTTGTACATGTATGGTATCATTTTTAACATTTGCTGTACCTAAGTGTTTCATCTTTGTGTAATTAGGTGACATTTTCCATTGAACTACTTCAGCGCATTTTTCTTACCTTTCATTCCTGAAGGCACCTCTTTTGAACAGACTAGAAATTAAAATGCCAAAATGTGCCATGCCATAATGCCTTTTTTATTCTCGCTCTTTTGGGGTCTCTTGTATGTACTGTTTGCATAATCAAATGCTCTTCCTGCTTTAACCTGACCTCCCAAATATCCAACAGGCACTTTAATAAGGTGGAAGGACAATAGACTAAAATCCACCAACTGTCCTACTGAATGTGTTCTTTGCTTGCCGCTTTACCTCCTGTATGTATTTCACCTTATTCATGCTGCTATTTCCTTTGTGTATTCTTGAATGTATGATGTGTTAGCAAGGCAGGGGAGACTTACCCTCTGCATGCAGGCAGTAGTTGACGTCACTGACGGCCACGGTGTGCACTGTAGACGAAGGGGAGGCGTGTGCCACAGACAACCAAATACTATCACTCTCTTCAGGTCTTTAGGGAGCTGGCTGTCAGTCACAGTGTAGAGAATGCAGAGACTATGTTCTGTGTTCCCTCCATCATAGTGGCAGATCGTTTCCTCCTCACCATTGCAGCGCACTTAATTTTGGGTTCCCCAGTAAAATGGATCATAGAACCAACATAAAATATACCCTCTGTATTGAACACTTAATTAAATATTGATTGCAAGCTTATGTGAATTTACGACATCAAATCGAGGCCCCAGTCGGAGGGCTGCCTTTGATACACTGTTTCATATGGAAATAAGTCTAGAAAGCACCAGAAGCCACTGCACAATAAACATTACCTGTTAGAAATTTTATTTTGCTTTAAAAATGTTCCTTCATATTGTGAGGTATCGGTGCAGCCCTGATTCAAAGTACATCTCCATATATTTACAGGAGCTATGCCTGACTGCAGAAAAAAAGATTATAACAACATTTAATGGACTCTATGTAACATTCATCCTAAATGCTGCAGACTTTGCACAGATTTTCCAGGTTGGGAAAAAAAAATTGCTTGAATTATGTATCCCGATGAGCCAAGTAGTCAAAGGTTGTTGCTGAAAATGCATGGCAGCTGAGCAGCGAGCAAGTTTGTACTCTAATCAATATTCTAAACTGGTTTCTTTTTATACTGCTTCAAGTTCAGTAAAAAAAATCAAAAAAATAAAACTATTTAGTGCAATTCCTTTGGTAACTGAATTTATTCAGTATTTACCATGGTGATACATTTGGTTGATACACTAATGTAGCAGTATCTGTTTTTTGTATTCTTGTTTTTATGGAGGCCATCTTATACAACATAAAAACTATAAACAGTAATACAATTGTTTCTCTTTTTGTTTCTTGTAGTTACACATAATTTGATGCCTGGGTTACTAAATACTACTGTGTGTCTGTCACTTTCGGCTGTTCCTGTTAGGGGTCACCACAGCGAGATGATTCACATGTTGAAATTTGGCACGTGTTCTATGCCACATGCCCTTCCTGGCACAACCCTGAGATAAACCCAGGCAGCAGCAGCGGCGAGAGTGCTGAATCCTAGCTACTAGTCCATCAGGGATCCACTGAATACTACTGTGTGTAAAACACTTATTTACCAGCAGAAGGGAGTAATGTCGCAGAGAGGAAAACCCTGACTGTTGTTTGTGCCTATGTGTCAAACAGTAGCTCAGAATATGTGGCCTTCTTGGAGACCCTGGGTGGGGTCCTTGATGGGGCACCACCTGGGGACTGTGTTTGACAGGGGAGGAGAACTGCTGACTCGGACTGGAGATATTGCCAGGCAGTGGAAGGAGCACTTTGAGGAACTCCTGAATGCGTCTAACATGTCCTCCAAGGAGGAGGAAGAGGTGGAAGACTCGGGGGAAACCTCACCCATATCTAAGGCAGAGGTCACTGAAGTAGCCAAAATGCTCGTCAGTGGCAAGGCACCAGGAGTGGATGAGATTCGCCCTGAGATGCTGAAGGCTCTGAACATCAATGGGCTGTCTTGGTTGACATGCATCTTCAATGTCGCATGGAGAACGGGGACAGTGCCTGTGTACTGGCAAACTGGGTTGGTGGTTCCCATTTTTAAAAAAGGGGACTGGAGAGTGTGCTCCAATTATTGGGGTATCACACTACTCAGCCTCCCTGGGAAAGCCTACGCTAGGGTGCTGGTAAAGGAGGCGCTGACCAATTGTTGAACCTCGGAATCAGGAGGAACAATGCGGTTTCTGTCCAGGTTGTGGAACGCTGCCCCAGCTCTTTACTCTTGCAAGATTACTGGAGAGATCCTGGGACTTTACACACCCAGTCTACATGTGTTTTGTGGACTTGGAGAAGACTTATGACCGGGTCCGCAGTGGGATCTTGTGGAGGGTACAGGGCACTAGAGCCATTGGTACAAGCCATTTGGTTCTTGTATAGCCAGAGTGACAGTTGTGTCCATATACTCGGCAAGAGGTCAAACATGTTCCCAGTTGGTGTTGGCCTTCGCCAGGGCTGTCCCTTGTCAGTGATTCTGTTTGTGATCTTCATGAGCAGGATCTCAAGATGCAGCCGGGAGGAGGAAAATGTCAGGTTTGGGGACCTCAGAATTGCATCTCTGCTATTTGCTGATGATGTGGTTTTGTTGGCTTTGTCAGATGGTGACCTCAAGCATGCACTGGGGCAGTTTGCAGAAAAATGTGAAGGCAGGGATGTGAGTCAGCACCTCCAAGTCTGAGGCCATGTGCTCTGCCAGAAAACGGTGGACTTCTTTCTCCGGATTGGGAGTGAGTTACTGCCACAAGTGAAGGAGTTTAAGTATCTTGGGATCTTTTTCATGAGTGAGGGTAAAATCGAGCATGAGATTGATATGCGGATAGGGGCAGCATCAGCAGTAAAGTGGACGTTGTACCGGACTGTCGTGCTGAAGAAGGAGCTGAGCAGAAAGGCAAAGCTCTCAATTTACCAGTCTACGCTCCATCCCTCACCATTAGTCATAAGCTATGGGTTGTGGCTGAAAGAGTAAGTTCGCTAATACAAGCTGTTGAAATGAGTTTCCTTTGTAGGGTGGCCGGATTTACCCTTAGAGATAGGGTGCAGAGCTAGGTCATCCGGAAGGAACTTGGAGTAGAACTGAGGTGAGCTCAGGCATCTTATTAGGATGCCTCCAGGTTGCCTCCCTTTGGGGGTCTTCTGGGCACGTCCATTTGATATTGTTGTTATTATTATTATTATTATTTCAAACTTAGTTTCATGAATTGCATGCCACATTTATGACATAGTTGAGTCCAAGCAACTTGTAAACCAGTTTTTTTTTTTTTATCTTAAATTTAAGGAACAGAATCTTCCACATCAAATGCCAGCCTGTGTTTAGTTAATCCCATGACCTGGTTTATCCATTGGTAGTAAAAAGACACACGAGTGTACACACCATACTTCCCATCTTTTGCACATTCTTCTCCCCAGCTCACGATGCCCGTCAGGAACCACGTGTCATGAATACTGTTTGTGTGAGGACCTCCACTGTCCCCCTGACAGGCATCTTTGGCCTCATTATAGTACCCCGCACAAAACATGCCAGACGTGATCCTGGCCTTACTGCTGCGCTTACACTCTGTCCGATCTGTGAAGGGAACCTCGACCTTCAGCAAGGTGCTAGCCGTAGATCCAAGGAAGCGTGTTCGACCCCAGCCGCTGACTGTAGCTGGGGAGGACTCCTGCACTAGGTACTCAGTAAAGGCCCCGGGCCCTAGACAGATGGGTCGGACTACTCTGGAGAAGACGATGGGAGTTTTGATATACAGCAGGGCGATGTCATGGTTGTACAGGCTTATACTGGCATTGTAGTGTGGGTGTATGTGCTTCTCCAACACTTCATGCTCTTGCTCTGTGCTCTCTTTGATGTCAATGTTAAGCTCCCCTGCAAGCAGAGACAGTATAGTGAGTTAGTTTTTGAATAAATTTACTCTGCAATCAAACACACACAGTCAATGTCCCACAGTAAAAAAAAGAGTGAATTTCCCCTTGAAATGCAATAAATGGCATGAGTTAAAAATTATTTCAAGGATTATGATACACAAAATGAATACAAGGGCTACAGTTAGATTTTCAGGACTAGTGACTCGACTTGGACTTGAGCACTAATGACTCGGACATGGACTCATACTGGAGCTTTGACTGTATTTAGACTTGGAAGCTGGAGATGAGGACTCAAATTTTTTTTGTAATAGGCCCTACCAATTGGACCTAAGGTACTGATATTAAAACCTGTTCACCTGCACCATGCTGTATCCAGCACACCTCATCAAAGTGTACACTCTACTTTTTTATAAATGATTTTTATGTATCGAATCGCTGAGCGATATCATGATGCAATACTGTTAGAAAGTTTGGGGGCGACAGTGGTGCGGTGGTAGAGCAGTCATTTCCCAACCAGAAGGTTGAAGGTTTGAATCTCGGTGCCGGCAGTCCACATGTCGAAGTGTCCTTGGGCACTTGACAGTCCAAAACCCAAAGTTATTTAGTTACTATCACAGAAAGGCAGCCAGCACTCACAACTGAGAGGCGAGAACCAGATCATTTTAGCCCTGTTGCTCGACTCAAATGATTAATCTATTATCAAAACAGTCGACTAGTTAACCAATGAACCAACTAGTTGTTTAACCTCTACTTTACACAGAGCTTCTCAATTATGTTAGAGGAGAGGTGAAACTAGTCAGTGGTGGTGAATCTTACCCACTCTGATGAAGAAGGGTCCCTGTGCCTGCTCTATGCAGTGAGCAGCAGTAATAACCCAGTGCTCGCTGAGAATGGATCCCCCACAAAATAGCTGACCACTGCGATGGTCTATCAGGGCTACCTGCAGAGAAGAAAAAGGACTGTGAATGGTAACAAGAAATTGAACATATTCCAGCTGCCGTTTCTTTTCCCCCTTGTATTTACTGTAACAAGCATTAATACATTAATACTACATACTACACTACATACATTACTACGTCTTCTGCACTATACCTGCCAAGGGATCTCTCCTGGAATCACCTCCGTACCACCTATAATGCGTTTAAAAGGATGAGGAGACTCCTCAGTGAGGTCATCAGTGGGATCCTCAGTGAGGTCATCAGTGGGATCCTCAGTGGGATCCTCAGTGGGGTCCTCAGTGTTACTGTAAACCCACAAGGGCAGTTTCTTTCTGGGTTGATTTCTTACAGAATTATTTGTGGCAGGAGAAGTTGCTGCAGTACTAGCTGGAACTGAGGGAGGGGCTGAAGCAGCAGTGGTGCTGGTTAGTGAAGTCGTGTTCTGCATGCTTGTATTTTCATAGCTGAGGAAAAACCTTCGGAATACTGCACTTCCTGATGTCAGGGCAGTTCTACCACATGGGAATTCAGCTGGTAACATGAGAAAAGGGAAGTCACATTGTTGAATTAATAGCCATTATTATATTTAGCACAGCATTAACCAAGAATACGTGACTACTTTCTGGTTCACAGTTGACTTTGTCCTCCATTAGCCTGTATCCGGTCGCACAGGAACATGTTGCTCCAGAGGCTCCTGCTGTTTCACAGAAGTGCACACAATCCCCATTGTTCACATCACATCTCTTTGCTACAACTGGGGAAAAAAACCACATACAAAAACAATTCTGTCATGATCTTTTTACATACATACATGTACAATTACCACATAGAAATTTCTGTTGTTTTAAATAGCACCTATTGCATCGTCAGTCAAGTGTGATTCAGATAAATGCACTCACTACTTACTGAGAGGGCACCTTGGCTGCTGTTTATAGAATTTCCAAAAAAGACAATCGAATTTTGGAACCTAAAACCAGACTGGCGCTGGATGGGAGCCATTGAATTAATTTAGAAACAAGGATAGGAAAAAGGCACTGAGCTGTTGATCCTTTGAGAATAAGATCAGATCTGATCTCATACTCTCAAAACATTTGGATTATGTAGCATAAAAATCTCATTTCTTTTAATCACATTTGTAAACCCAGCCATGGGATTTTGACTTACTGATCTCACAGTTCCTGCCAGTGAAGCCATGCAGACATGTGCAGATATAGGAGCCAATCTGGTCTTTACATGACCCTCGGTTCAGACATGGATGTGATTCACACTGATTACCATCTAAGGACATCCAGACAGTATTTTAGCTTACAGCTATCTAAAAAACAGAAACATCTTCACATAAAAGCAGACAGTATGCAGAGAAATACAGGTCTGTTCCAAGATGAAATACTCATGTTCACTATTTTCTACTTAGTATTAGTAGAAGTCAGTTATTAACAACATCCTCACCTGAATATCCCAGCCAGAACTCCATCTAAAACACAGCCGTCTGTGATCAGTGCAGCCAGTAAATGAAACGATATGCACAAAATCTTTTTTTTTTAAATTAGCAAACACTTACCGTCTTTAATTCATTCTCAAAGATCTCCCTGGCCTCTTCCCAGTTACAAGCTTCCTCCATACACTCTCTCTCCAAGTTGCCTGGCCGCAGCTCCTCAAACCCCCTGGTGTTAAAGCGTTTGGACCTCTGCAGAACGCTGTCCGCTGCTTGACTGGAGAGAAACACTGGGCCTGAGGCTGGAGCTGGAGCTACAGTGAGAAAATAAAAAAAGAAATCATAAGTCTATGTTTAAGTAAATGTCTTATCTTATAGGTCACAACCACAAATATATAAAGTTTACAGATATTCTTTTGCATATAAACAAAGTGAATAGAAAGGATGATCTCCACATGGCACTTATATTTACAACTTCGTAAATAAGACTGCACAATGAAAATAAACCTCAAAATGAAGATAATTTATATTTGATACCTCCAGAACTCAGCTGAAAGCCCAAAAGTGACAAAAACAGCAAAGCCAAAGAATCTAGGGCCATTCCGAACTGCTGTGGTATCCTGGTAGACACACACTGGACCATCAGTCCAAAGTACAAATCTCAGTTTACACATGTACACTCACAAATAATTGTGTGTTTGTTTAGAGAAAAAAACATTCCAAGTCTGCCAGCAAAGGCTCGCGAGTCAACATTCATGTACACAAAGAGAGACTGGAGATCTGTTTCCAAGAACAGGGCTTGCAAAACAGTCCCAACTGATTTACTAGCGGTCTGTCTACAGCTTTGCCCTGATTTTTACCCCTGGTTTCAGGTTTTTTTTTTTTTTTCTGTCAAACAGCTGAATTACATTTGAATGAGTCTGGCAGTATTTGTGGAATAGCTTAATCCTTCCATCAGCTTTTGGAAGTTAACTGAAGACTTGCTAACTTGCCTTGTTCTTTGCCTAGGTCCATAAAAGGAACAAGTTCATCAAATGTACATTAGGCTTTTCACCACAAGATGGTGCATGTACACCAGTCATTCAACAAGACAGTGATAAATGTTACTTATTATTTAACATTGTAGACAATGCACACAGTGACAAACAGTCACAGGTATCCTCTCTGTTGCTAAAAAATGACTATCTGAAACATAACCAACTCTCATAAACAGTTGATGCAACAAACTAAGGTCTAAAATCTCACAGGACACATTTATATGTGTATATCTAATGCTAATTTATTCAGCTATTGTCCAAAACAATTTTCATACCTTTACTTTTGCAGACATTTTAAAATGATGTCCACTTCTTTCATAATTGCTCAGTATGCTCAATCAATACCTGATCAATCAGTACTCAAAGGTGATGACTTGTGTGCCAGCTGAAAATTTCACTCTGGCGTCATTTGTGGTCTGGCGAATACAATGTGACCCATCACTGGCTCTGAATTCCCCCCAGTGGGAGTCCAGAGTCTGCTCGGGTGTTGGCAACTATCGAACCAAGGCATTTATATTTCATTGAATTGTTCAAAGGCTGAATAATTCATACTGTACTTGGGTAATTAACAGTCTGCTCAATATAAGATCGGGATCATTTCGGGCCAATATGAATAGCAGAGTAGACATAGTAAGTTTGCTCACAATATTACGACTTTGTCTGGTGACCAAAAGCCTTTTGATGCCTGATGCCTGATGCAACAAAATCTATTCGCAGTGTTGCAACTTCAGTCCAAAACATTACTGCAGGTATGCTGTGCTCAGCCTTCATTGAGTCATATTTCTAAATGTATGCCTGTTGCTGAGCCTTGTGGACGGGCTGTGGGCTTGATAACTTTCAGCCTAGTTTAATAGAGAGGATACAGACTATTGACTGGGCTTACTATAGCATGTGCAGAAGAAAATAAAAACAAAGGCTTTTCGCTTATTATGATGAGATATGAGTTGAGCAGGCTAATATGGCCGTAATAGAAGAATGGTCTGGATGCATGGATGGATAAAAAAGTCAAATGCTCTGTGACTGACTATTGATCTATGAAGATCTCCCTGAAATTTCTGTCTTCTCTCTTTAGCAGCACCACGCAGCTGAGGAGTCTGTGTCGGCTCCAATTAGATTAGTCACTACAGTGGGGGATCGAGTCAGAGCCTCACAGATAATAAAAGCTGTGATGTTTGCTCACTGCTATTGATTGTTACTGTATAGTATCTCCAGGGCTACGGAGGAGATCAGGCAACACATCAGTCTTTCACCACAGACACAGTGTCATTTGCAGTAGGCTTAGGTTTTTGCTGTGGTGAGACCTTCCTCTGTAGTTGTAAATCTGAATGTGTGTAGAGCTCCAACAAGAAGAGTGCGACCTGGAAGAGTCTGAGCACTGACAAATTCACAGCAGTGCTTGAATTCTTGTGATTTTAAAGGCAAATATAAAGAATAACCACCTTACCAAAAATAAAAAATGAAACCTATTATCACTTTCCAAGTTAACGCTGAGCACAACTTTAGTAGCTAAACACCACCAATAAACTAGAATGTAACCCTCTGCAGCAGCCCAACATGGAACTACAAACCAGCGGGAAAAAAAGGGAAATTTGTCTTAAATAGACTAACTTTGAAAGATACCAGCACAGAATGAGAGCTGTGTATTTTGGCCCTTATTTTATTTTATTTTTTGTAGTGTACAGGTGTCCCCGGTGGCAACATTCAGGGTCGGTGTGGAGAGTAGACGTGTCAGTGACTAAAGCCTATTCTCACACACACAGGGACACATCAATATTGTTTTAACACCAACTTGAAAAATCCCAAACTATTCCTTTAAAGACTTAATCTGGTGTTACTGAGTTTGTGGTCATACAGTAATATCCACAGGTAGTTCCTGTGAGGTGAGCTGTAAAATGAAGCACTGCGGGCCTCAAAGCACAACCCCCCTCCATTACCCCTTCCTCTAGATAAAGTCATTGACATTAATGTGATATTTGAAAGTGTCTCGCTCTGTTAATTAGTATAGTCATTTCTGTAGTTTGAAAGCCGGACATTTCACACCCATTCCTCCGCTTGCCCACATGTGTTCCCACCAAGCCAAACACCTGACATTTTAACAATTGGCTTGATATTTTGCTGGAGACCGAGAGGTAGTGTTTGAATTTATAGGCACACAACGTCATTCACAGTTCAATAGCCTTGAATAGAGTGTTGGAAGCTTTCAAATGAAATCCTGCCAATAAAATGTAAAACACAATCGCAGCAGTGTTGTAATTGAAAGAACAGCAGATGTGAACATTATAAAAAGATTTCATTTTGGCATTTACATTTTCATCCACTCTGGTATGGATTTTAGGTAAAGCTATGTAATAATGATTACAACACCTACAGATGCGGAACAAATGAAGCTAAATTAAGAAAAATATCTTCGTGCCTGAGTTTGCTTGAGTAGCTTAATGGTGCTTATGTTGGCCAGCAGTAAACCAGTCCTGTTGTGAGTCACTGAGAAACCAGAGTTCAAATCCACTAGTGGTTCTGTGAGCCGTGATATAGTTAAGCTGACAAATGCTGCCGGCACAGGGATGTTCAGCCACCATTAATGAAAAGTGAAGCTCCCATCTCTCCTGGTCACAAAGTGCCAGCGAATGTCAAAAATGACTTGGTGAAACGCTACTTTGGACACAGCCAATGAGGTGAAAATGGATCAAATTCATTTTAGTAACAATAAATCTGTTCCAGTTGGACTCTGTGTGTAGTAAAACCTGCTTCACCTGTCTGTGGCCCGACGAGGACTTCGTTACCAGAAGTAAATACCAGAGTGTCAGCTGCACTAAATATATGTAGATCATCTGTCCCATAGCTGAAATATATGCTGACTCTATGACATGAAAGGTATAAAAAAATGCAATCTGGGGAGCAGGCGTGACAGAAATACAACCGTGTGACCCTGACCTCTTTAGATTTGAAATAACTTGCTGACCCCAGTCTGACCTTTGAGCTCTGTGTGGCTCAGAGATAAATGAGCAGGTGCTACAACCAGTGTGCGATGAAATCCATCACTTTTATGTGCGATCCAATAGACATGCACACACTAATGAACAAACACGTGTAGGGCCTTTAAGTCCTTGGTTTTTATCACTCTGGAATATATTTGCTTTGCTTGATGCCCAACACACAAAACACTAACCTCACTAATTCTGCTCAGTCTCTCTCCATACTGTAACAACTTCCCAAATACAATATGTTAAAGTCAATCCGATGTTGTCTATAGTCTTCCTGTTCTATATTAATTGAATACACTCACAATTTACTTTAGAGACACTGAGTATGTACCTTTTGGCACATTTTGAATGTGAAACAAAATACACAGAAGTACTCAAAGACCACCAGCTTGTATGCACTGTCATTGGCCAGCCTGAACCAGCCTGATTAATGTATCAGTCAGAGCTTAAATCAGGCTAACACCAACAATCACAGGCAGACAACTGACCACGCTGCACAATACTGGAGCATTAATCACCTTTCAACACCTCACTGTCTGTCCCACAAATTCATTTTTAGGGGGCTGATCCCTCCTAGCACCTACTATACACTGGCCCCTCCATAAATATCACAGTGTGTGATGTTCAGAGTAACGATTCCAGTGGCTCCTTCATTATTGATCCTATGTTGCTTTGTCGTCTTATGCAAATGATTTATAAGGCAACTCAGTGAGCAGATGTGCTGCGTGGCTGTTACCCATGTGATTGGAAATTGATTTTGATCTGACTGCCCTGATGAATGCACTTTCAGCACAACTCTGGGCTGTAGCTCCCAAAGGCTCATGAAAAACACTTAAATTAGGAGCTCTTTGGGAGAATATACATTAAATGAAAATAACTGATTTAAAAAATATACAGTTAAAGCTGTGACAAGGCTTTTACAATACAGAATATTGTAAGGGGGTGGAAAAAATAACAAATATCTGTAAAATAAGATGGAATTCACAACAAGATCTTTTGCATACTTTGCAGTTTCATGATAATGAATCACGTCAACTTAAGATCAGTCTTCCATACATATCTGGACAGTTAGAAGAAAGGCAAGACAAGGCACATATCTCACAATGCACGCAAAGAGATAAAACATTGATAAAACACTAGAATGCAGATTAGATTTTTAAATTAAATGCTAATTAAAAGCAGCAATGACATAACAGCACAAAACAGCAACCTGTAAGTGCAGACTGTGGATTGTCACTGCTCTCATTACACTTTGTTACCCCTTCACTTCAGTCTTCTCAAGACCAACCACAGTAATTCACACCAGGGGCGAGTGTACTCTCTTCCCAACTTCATGAAAAATAAAAGCAGATAAAGTGTAAAATTTGTTGGAATTAAGATAGATTTATTAAAAGCAGTGGAAGAAAGAGGAAACCATGGCACCTGAAGATCACGCAACATGCAATCTCTTCACCAAATGCCACTGTGCTACCTTCAATGATTTGTTGCTCCCTGAAATACCAATCTTCATCATCTTAAATAACACTTTCAGACCTAACAACCGATCTGCCTAGTAGCACAAATGTGACTATGATCCTCCCACACTGTGAACTTCCTCTAATGAACAACCTACAATAGCACACTGCAGTAGAACCGTATGTAAGGAAAAGATCACAAGGGTAGTGTGTGCGTGTTTACTTGCTTTTGATTAAGTTTTATGAATGCTGAGATCTTAGAACTGTTTTCTTTTCAGTTAAACATTATGAATCACTGGTCCAAAATACAATTAAAATTGATTTTCAAAGCATCAACAGTGAACTGGGAGGAAATTTGGACTAGGTAGCTGATGCATGCAACAAGTAAAGTCTATCTTTTAGAATACATTTCCATATAAGACAATATCATTTCTCATCCTTCTTAAATGGATTTTTACAAGAGAATTATCAGCTTTATTTAATTTATAGAACTATGTGGTTCAGAATATATATATATCTTATTACAGTAGGTTTTTGTATTGCCTGACATTTACCATGGGAGACCGTTATACAACTGGTCATTTTGCTGAGCGTACATGCACACGTGTGAGCTTAAGGTGATGGTGCATGTTCTAGCAGACATAAAGAAGTGAATCCCGGTTATTCTGCGGCACTGGTGGCCTGTGATGTGACATCAGAGGCGACAGAGTGCGAGTCAGGCGTTTGTTTGTGCTGTACCAAGCAGGCTGCAGGACCTTGCTGGGGGTGAACTAAGCCCTGCTGGAAAGGTCAAAGGGCCCCACAGGCTATGGACACAGTGGGAACAGAACCCAGTGACATTTACACACTCTCTCTAACCCTTCCTCTCTTACCAGCTTACATGCACATGGCCAGCTGGTGAGTCAGAGCCCCACCTCATGCCCACACTCGTATAACTCAGATGTCACCAGCATGTTCTGGGGTATTGTGATGATGTTACTCCACAAACATCTCTGGCACCTAAAATCCTACTTGTTACATTTTTGGGGGAAGCAGTGTAATTTAAAATATGTCCAACACATGCCACATAACCATGTCTATCATCACTGCTGCATCTGTAAGTCTGGTAGTTTGGCTCCGTGGTGCAGGATATTTTGTTAGCTAAGCACCGCTGAAGGACTTGTGTCACATATTTTCACCACTTGTAGCATTATGGTATGTGCCACTGTATGCACTCCAAAAATGCCACAGGTCTACAATGTGTCCACGAACAGTGATAATACTGAGGTTCTGTCCATGCACAATGAAATCACCGCACTAGTGTTTAGTTAAGTTTCAGCCAGGTTCCAAGTTAAACTTTGGTTTATAGCCATAAATTTAGAATGTTTTCGTAAAGTTTTCACTTACTACAATATAAAAATGCTCTGGTTGAGACTACTCAACAACAAGTTTACATACATAGAGTATAAAGAGCTCGATGACCACAAATTTTACTGGAGATGAGACTTGTTGCTTATTTAATGCATGTAGTGATTTTAAAGTGCTGAGATTATGCTAGTTTTTATAAGTTGAGTGAATGATGTCTTAGTCAACTCTTGCCTGACCCCCCCCAAACAGCAGCCAATAAGATCTTGTTACCCTCAACCGACGTCGTTTTCTCTCTGGTGCCACTGAGTACTAACACTTCCAGGATCAAGACATAGGACAAAAAGCCTGCAAACACCGGACTGGGACTGGACCAGAACATGTGAATCAACACTTTTAAAAAGACAGCAGTAACACTACTTGTGGATTAAGAGATCTGAAACCAGTGTGGCTTTTTGACTGTAAATGTGACACACTACCCGTTTGGAGCCGGATGGATTAATGTGAGTCCAAATAAAGGATGAGGTGTAACTTTCAAGCTTCATTTTTACAGGTTTTAAAGATAAAAACCTCACATACTTTAGGCTTTAAAATGTCGTGATGACAGCGTTTCCCCACAGTGAGGCCTTATGAAGGAACAGATCCTGTTTGCTTTGGTATTACAAAACTTTGCTTTGCAGTTGCTTAAGCATAAAGTTGCTCAAGACTAGTGGCAGAAGGTGCTGTCAAAGATTTTCACACAGTCTGTTTTTGTGGTGGGAAGTATTTCCAATGAAGACCAATCTCAGTGAAGTTTGTGGAAAATCAAGAGTTATTGTTTCTGGAACATATTTCTATTTAATTTCATTACTCACTAATGAAATTCAACTCCACGGTACCATAGGACCGCAGTAGTCTCAAAGATGGATATATCAAAAGCTTTTTCCATGGAGTTATGACAAGGTGTGAGATTCCCTCTCAGTATTTTGTTTACAAGCCAGTGATACTTTCATTAGAGTCACTACTGCAGTCCAAACCCTACAGTATCCGCTCTTCAGCATTAGTATTGGAAAACCTCACCGCTTGCTAAGTGTGCATTTAACCAAAGATGTTCCAACTGGAAGGTGTTTTTTCTAGTTGCAGTGATGTAAGTGATTTTGTTTTACATAACACCAGTATTTGCCTATATCATAGGCACCTATACCTTATAATCTACTGGGCAGCACAACATTGTTTCAAGATGGGCCTATTGAGATTATGAACTGTTTTCCTGCAATATTTCATCTTAATGCAGTTTAGGCACGTTGTCAGTGGAAAAACTGATAAATCTATACTTTAAATCATTCACTGAAATTGCCTAGTACTTGTATCATGTTATCATCCAGTGAGACATTTGTAGCAAAAATGCATCTCATGCATTTAACAAAGTCAAAGAAAACGCCTCAGATCATATAAGAAAGAAATGCGCAGGCTGCGTGTGAATGGGGTAACGCATACAGTAGCTCTGCAAAGGGAACTGAATGAGAGCAACAGCGAGATGATGGTGCGCACCATGCAGCCCAACCTTCTGCTTTAATATATCGGCACATCAACAGCACAGCACGTCGGGTTGTATTCATGGATGGAACGGCTCGTTTCCATCTCAGCAGTGACACTGAAGTCCAAACCCAGATATCCACGGTGTGAAACGGTGCCGTATCGCGTGGTGGGGGGGTGGGGGGAGCGCTCTCTCGCGTTGTGTATCCTGTTGATTCTGCCTGTCGAGCGTTCAGAGGAGCAGAGCTCGTCAGTAAAAAGCCTCAGACAAGCAAACCTGGCCACAGAAGACACACTGGATGGAATTTCTCCCGTGGCTGATTTGTAGATAGGACGGTTCAGTGACTTCTGTTTTGTTTCTCTTTCCAACACTGATTGAGGATATCAGGGGGAAAGAAAGCCCTGCGCTTCTTCTCGCAGGTTTTTGCTCTTCTCCTTTGTCACAATAGAACAGGTCGTGATTTTAACCGGATTCATGATGGGAGCGTTTTCTTTCATCAATGTGCATTGATGTAGCAGAAAACGTGGAGGAGATAAGGTAGGTCAAAACCCTGGAAAGGCTGTGCAACAGCACACAGGCACATAGGCTCTCAGATGGGCTCTTAGTCGTGTGTGCTTAGAGAAAACAAATAGTTGAACATAATCAGTGACAAATCCCTTGTAGATCGAGTAGCCCCCCCACGGTCCATTGTCTTGTTATATGGCCCCACTGTAACACTAGGACGCCGCCGCCGCTGCTGCTACTGTGTTATGAAAGGAAAATGTCATTTTGATGAGTACTATTCCTCTCTTCACAGAACCCTTATCTCAGCAACTGGAACCTTTGGTAAGGATTTCATTGAGGGCAGTCAGCAAACTAAAGGATTACGATTCTTGTCTAAATCGGGAATTACACATCCAAACTGGGATCTATGAGTGGAAAAGTGGCGAAGGCTAAAGAAGACAAGGATGCTTCCAAGGGTAAGATGCGAGTCTTGCCTTGCACAGACTGCTTTAAATCACAGGTTTTAACGCGACCGTGCTCCCGCGCATTCCCTGCATGGTGCTAAAATCACCCTTTGAGGCTCGAGTGAAAACAATAGCAGCCACTGGATGGGGAGCCCTTATTCCCTGCATGGTGCTAAAATCGCCCTTTGAGGCTCGAGTGAAAACAATAGCAGCCACTGGATGGTGAGCCTTTCCCAGCACGCTGCATGTGGGTACTGTTGTTTGTGATCTCAGCAGTTGCTGCTGTAGGCCTATTGCTGCACGATGTGTTGGTTTGAGATCACATGCTTTACTTGTATTGCCTGGGTGATGGTCAAAAACACAGCCAAATGGATGAAGCGAAGAATCTTTGGTGTGCAGACATGTAGGCTACAGCGTCCAGTGATTTTATATGAAAAGTAGACATTATAATATTGAAACGATGGCAGTGATATCCTAAAGTGTCAGTGGCATCCTGTTGAAATGTCCCTTTGTGTTTCTCGCTCGCACCTTATTCGCACAGTGAGCGTACAACATCCTCATCACAACTGCACAACCATGGAGCGCAGAGCGCAGAGCTGATGACCCTGTAACCTAAAAACCAGGTGCCTTTACAGCTCACACACAAGTAGTAAACTGCCTATCCAATTCCATTAACACAGAGCCGAGACAGGTTTTCCAGAGAAACCTGAAGGACTCATCAGTGTAACCGCTTCATACACCGAGGATGGGCACGACCCGTTACGCACCACCGCGCACATTACTGCACGTTTGTCTTTGTGCTCGGGGTTCTACTAAACTATTAGAAAAATAAATATGTAAATAAATCAAATGATGGTTAATAAAGAAGTAGCTTTAGTGCATCAGTACATTTGTTTCCACACCTATAGGCAACTGTTTTCATAGAAAATCAGACTGGATTTTGTAAAGGTTATTGGAATGGACTGCTTTCTACTGCCTTAACATGAGTTTAAGGTGTAATAAAACAGCAACATGTAACCCAGTGCAAACTCACAGTACAGCCATTAGATATCCGACTCTGTTTAAGGTGCTCACAACAAATCACTAAACCCTAATTGGCTTATTATGGCAGCGCCGATACAAGTGATGACGCCTACTGATGTTACTATAGCTACATACACTAATTATTGCACTATAATAGAGACATCATGTGTGCAGAAACTTCTAGTTGTTCTTTATGTTTATTTCTGAACTATGCAAGTTACTATGCTTCTAAACTAGCGGCTTAGAAAGATCAGAATATTTTGCCTTATCATACCTTACCCCACATTAATGCACTCTTAATGAGAATACATATGATAAAAAAATATATAATTTCGAAATATTACTGTTTTGCAGTGTTGTACCCTTCACCAAAGATAATTACTATAATTAAATATTTTAACTATGCATATCGCTGTTTCATTTCATGTACATTTGTCACTTTTTTACCTGGTTTGCAGCTAAGAAGACATAATAAGTCTGTTTTTATGTTAATGTTGGTGCATTTAGTGTTAAATAATGTTGCATCTACAAGAACTCTTCCATCAAACATTAATTTTAGAGATGACAGCAGTTGTTTTGTCCTGAGACTGCAGCAATCTGGTGCAGAACATCCCTTCTTTTTGTTTGTGATTAATGTTTCTGAACATGGTGCCTGAAAAAAGGGAAAAAAAGATAAATCTAACAAAATTATGCAAAACTAAACTCCAGTTACAGGATAGAGACAACCCAGTGTTTTTTTGCTGATACGAAAATATATGCAAGAGTAGATTTCATGATTAACCTCCACATCAACTCTCTCTCATCTCCCTCTGGAAATCAGCAGCATGTGTGAACGGCTGACTCAGTTATGCCCCAAGGCAGCATCATCTCCACAATTCTCAGATGAGATAGAAACACCTTCAACTTAACTCAGCAAAGCCTGGTATAGCTATATAGATGTACAGTGAAAGGCAAAAGCTGGTGCGGCTCCGCTGCCTTCCAATTTTGGGGGGGGTGGGGACCAGAAGACACTGCAGTCCACTGTCTGCATCACGGTGAGGGTCACCCCTCCATCAAAGACTTGAATGGCACAAGAGCAGGCAAAAGCACAGGGAGAAACAGCACTGACCCTGCCAATGCTGGCAACCACCTGTCTCACAAATAATTCCAGGGAAACAGTCCATTAAAGCTGGGACCACCTGCCATCTCCACAGCTTTTTTTTTCTTCTGCAAGCTGTTGGCCTACAGACACTTCTGACTGGCCTGCTTTTCAGTGAATCTCCATTTTCTACTCATCTTCTGTGGCTTCATCATTTTGAAAATACTTGTTTGGACTCCTAGTCCAGTGTGTCTCAGCCAAAAGCAATGTGCCGTGTCTAAACATTAGATTTTAGTTTTATACTCGTTCAGCTTCAGTTGCCCCATATATAGGTTTAGAAACTCTCTGTCACAAAAATGTGTTGTTAGAAAAAGTTGAGAAGCAGAATTGAAATTGGGTTGATAGAAAAAAAAAAAGATTCTCAGGAATTACTTCGCTCCAAATAAAATTAGATTGAATGAATGCCTTTTCTCTGTGCTGGCAGCAACAGTAGTCTTATCAAATGCTGGCATGATATTAAAACTGTGCATCTTGATGACAATGTCACTTTGTGTCACTGCATGACAGGTTATTTTCTTGTGGTTTGTTAGTATGAGTTGTGTGACAGTAATTTCATTTGTATACAGACACACACACAAGTGTGTTTTCCTTTCATTTACTTTACATTGACTTACATTCATTCCCTAGAGACTTGTCCTCACCTTAACCATAAGCACTACTTGCCTAAACATAACCTTAAACCATGTTGTCACCCTAAAATTCAATGATTTACCAGCCTCTCAAGGAAGGCCCACAATGTGAGTGTGTCAACAGGTTTTAGTCCCCACAACGTGAGTGTGTTTACAGGTTTCAGTCCCCACAACGTGAGTGTGTTAACAGGTTTCAGTCCCCACAACGTGAGTAGGAGAAGGAGAGATGCGTTGTGGTCGGAGCAGGTTGGGTCAGAGCTCCAGTATCAACACCAGTGACTCACGCTGTGTTAGCTTCCCCCTGTCCTTGTGAACCTAAATTGTCCAGACAAAGTGATGTGTGACAACATGATGTACACACTCCCTCAGCTTTCCAGAGCCTGAAAACTCAGCTAGATGAACTCTTGTTTAAACCCACTAACAGTGCTGCATTGAGGCACTATGCATCACACTGCCAACCTACCTGTTTGTCCATGTGACACAATCTAATCTGATACTCACATTTTACATTTACTGCATGTACGGTATAGTTTCATGATCACTTTTGCTGTATGTATGTAAATCCCACATGTGTGTGGGTAAAGAACTTTGACTGCACTTGTCTCACTCTTCTCAGACTTCACACATCTCTTGGGGTCTGAGCACCAGCCAATGGATTCATGTCTACCTTGAACTGCAAGAGGAAAAGATGCATACAGTATTTACTGGCAGATTAATTCAGCACAAGGCCACTCCCAGAATCAATAGTAGAATTAGGAGGTGTTTCATTAATCCACATGCAGGCAGCTCTGTCCTCCACAAAACACACCCCTGCTCGAATATCACTGGCAAAACCACACACTGTCTATAGTGGTGTTAAAATCCTTCAATCTCTAATACATGGCATTCTGAGAAGCTCCTTTAAATAGCATGCGGTAAAGGGATTTAGTCATTGTTTAACTGTTGTGACATCATATTGGATGTAGTCAATACCTGCACTGTCAGCGCTCCCTGAAATGTTTGAAACATATCTGCAATGGCTGAAAAAGAGCTGCACTTTTCGCTGTGATCAGCAAAGTATGCATCCTACTGTGCATACACTGACAGGTTACAACAGTACAGAGGAGGTCTTTTCAGCTGGTAGTGTCCTCAAGTTCTAATCCCAGGATTTAGAAAACTATTCCAAATAAATCTTGAACTCAGCCAACTTCTGAGGATTTTCTGCTATTTGACAGGGGTCAGGTTGAAATATTTTTCTCTCTAGGATACTGATACGAAATTCAACTTAGGCTTTTAAATTTTTTTTTTTAATGCATCTTAGTGATTGTACAATTTTAACAGTAATTTTTTGGACTGTTTGTTGGCATGGTCAGACTCTATACCAATCTTATGACAATAAATATCACTGTTTATTATTAAAAATGATACAGTAATACAAACTAAAATGTGGAATATTCTCTCTCTAGCTCAGTCAAACAGGTAATTTTCTCAAAATATTCAAGTAAACAAAAAGCTACAATAGTCACAGTACAAGTCTAGACTACAGTCTATTCCCTTCAGTATATCCAACACAAGAAGAACTGTTAGGCACATGTAAACACTGGGGTTTGTGAGGACATGTTCTGCTGGAAGCATTTGTGGCGTCAGGGTGGTGGAGTGGCTCCCTGTCAGATGCTTTTCTGGTACTGACGCAGATCCGGCCACACTGCCTGAAGGAAACTGGCTCGCCTCGCATCAGAAATCTGTCACTCTCCATTTCTGACATGTGCGCGCATCACTGTTTGGGAATTTGAGAGCCCGTCTCCTCAATTCCTCTGGCAGCTTAGGTTTTTGAGTGGCATGGGGTGCGTTCTGATTGGTGCATCGGCTTCTAGCATTCAGGCTGTTCAGTTTGTTTCTTGGAGAGGAAGTTTGTATTCTTTTAAATATGTCAACTACATCGATGGATTTGGATGTGCCAAAAAATATAGTTATTGATCAATTAATGGCAAATTTCCTTTGACAGTAATTTTTTTTCTTGTCAGTTCTTGATGTGGCAATACTTGTCTTGGTTGTTTAGCAGTTTGTGCCATTTGGCTTCCACTCTAAATATTGTCACTGAGAGGAAGCAAAGGGTTTTAATCCCTGTTAACAAAATGGCCATGAATGTTAAAACATCTAGCTGCTGAATCTCTCTGCTATTTCCCAAACACTGGAGTGCACAGACACAGCAGCAGATGAAGTCTATCTATTAGTCTCACACACCAATTTATATTGCTTATTGGTGAAATTTTAGATGTGAAGGAAAAGTATAATATTAAAAAATGTTTGTATGTGAAAAGCTCTGAACTGGACATTACCTATAATTAAAATACTTTTCTCTTCATGGCCCACTTCAGACCTGTCTGTGGTCCACTGACGATGAACACGGCTCATCATAATAATAATAATCTAATTTCTGCGCCTGATTCATCGAAATAATGGTGCAGATCAGAACTCCGACGAATACACGTGGGGTTATCTGCTACCTGTGGATTATGGATTACTGCAGTTTTACTTTCAGAAATGCACTCCATGCTACAGTAGTTAATCGCATCTCCAAATAATCCTCCATACTTGTGGTTGCGTGTGTTAAACTGCCCTGATAACAACAAATAATGTCTCTCCACTGTGTCAGAACACTGAAATATTTCATTGCGGGATAACAAGTCACAGTGTCCTTAGCGATATGCGACCTACTAACCATTTCCTATAAACACTAATACCTAGAAGCCAAGTCAAGGTTAGCAGTATTTTTCTTGCTACACAGCTGTAGTGGGACAAAAAAGTAGAGAATGACTGTTTTTCCAGTGGCTTATCTGCTAAATGATGACATCAGCAGAAATTTGTTCACAAGTGAGTCTTTATCTGGCCTGCTTTCTCCTCCTGCTCCAACGACAGCACACTTTAATGCCACTATCTAGCACACATTGTATAGCGGAGGTGACAAATAGCAAACAAAATCAATTTGTCCCCATATAATACCTCTACCAGGCGTGTGACAATCTAGCTCCGAGTGCTAATGGGCTCACTGCGGATCAAATGTTGTTAGCCATTCTGAGATGAAGGAAAGAGTTCATCTGTTCAACTGAGCATGTGGCAGCACTGACTCATTTTTGTCTGTAAGCCTTCATACCAGCCCGAGCTCAGATTGTGCACTGCATGTGCCACATGCAGGTTTGCAGCCGAATACCGCTGATGTCTTCTTCGGCTATTGCAATAAGAAACCACTAAAGGTATGAAAAACTTCAGGTGGATATTTTTGCGAAGGTATGTGTGACTCGAATTGTAGCAAGTACTTTAAGGAAATTTCATGATGTTTGCTTCAGACTAAAATTCCAGCACTCTGCAAACACAGAATTGAAACAGACTTACACATAACGATGACTATGCTGTAGTCTCAGTGGTTAGTTTCTCAGTTTTTCATGTAAATTATAAATACCATTACAAAAGACTATGTATTAGAGTATGGAGAGCTGCTGTAGGTTCTGAGGGCACAAAAGGTCACAAAAGGTTATTGTATTCCAAGGTTACTGTAGAAACCATGAGGTGCTGTCGTCATCCGAGACAACCGGTGCAGAGCCTCGAGAGATTAGAGCAGCCTGGAGTAGAATTATTGTCAGAAAAAAACTGAAAAGAGGGACAGTTTCTAGTCAGAGTGACACTGGTGGAATATTTCAGAGTTCAAAATCATGTAGTGTTCAAAGGTTTTGTGACCTGCTGGATTTTATATTTTAAATAATGCTCAGGATTAATAGTTCATCTGGACATGAACTAATTAAAGTTGGTGAAGGTAGGGAGGCGATAAGGCCAGACCAGAGGCCATAAACAGGAGCTACAGGCTGGAACAGAGTGGGCCTGGGAGACAGGGTCTAACTGGCCTGCAGGCCTGTGTAGTCCTGATCGTTAGGGCAAGTGATTGGAATACAAGTCAGATCAGTGACTGGAAGTTTCTTAACTAAAGATAATTCTGTAGTCTCAGTAGGGGCGATTGACCATGAAGACACCACAACAGCAGACCACCAGCTCCTCTACATGCACACAGAGAATAGTTAACATGCAACATTTGCAGGAATATCCAGTGAAATAACTTTTGAAGTTTGCAGTGAGATTAAGTTTCTCCTAGAATTTTGTTGTTCATGCCAACTGGTTGCATGTGAAAGTTATTTATATATGAGATAAGATTATGTGTGGCCACAGAACCAGCTGGTGACTTGGGTGGACAAGAAGATGTACAGTGGGCAGCAGGAGTTGGAGCTGTGAGGAAGAGTAAGAGCCTTGATTAATTATCAGTCATTAATTAAAGTCTTTACTGATCCCCATGCCTCTATACCTCTGGAGGTTATTACACTGGCCATAATGATCTTTGGGTCACACACTTTAAAATTGCTGTGTCATTAGACTGGGGATATGGACACTGTCTCTAGAGTAAAGGCTGAGGATGCAGGCAAAAGTGTGTTTTTGGAGGGGTCGAGAAACTAAATTCGGCTGTGGATTAGGTCTCTAATGATGATGAACATAATTGCTGACATCTTTAGAAATAGCTGAAAGACTGCTAGGACTATGACAGTCATAGTGAGAAGGCGACAAAAAAAAAAACTGCACCTAATTTAAAGCCGCCGATAGATAACTGTATAGATTCATGTCTTTGGGCCACGTTTAATGCCTGGAATGACCACATGTCATTAGAAATGGCTTCTCTAAGGCTGGAATATAAAAGATGATATATAGCAGGAAGCCATTAGTACAATTCCTCAGAGAAAACTCACTCATTCAGCCTCG
>NW_018127882.1:5442627-5447834 GCF_001952655.1 Monopterus albus | reverse complement strand
TGTTAAAGTCACAGTATATGAAACCATGAAGTAGTAAATGTCAAACTCTCAGATGAAATGTGGCTGTGTGCCTTCGTATGTTTCTGCGTTAATTTCAGTAATATTTTAGAATTCACTTTGTGAAAACAATGAAGCAAGTGTTAAATGTAAGGGGGGCCCCTTCTGTTTCGAGGATGTGAGAAGGACTGGGGAGAAATACATTGTTAAGATGACTTCTAAATATAGCAACAATCCTTCGCTGGTCCCTGAAGCCAATTTTACAGTCTGGAGCAGCGCACGTCATGGCTGTGCCTGCCTCCTCCTCGTAAGGGAGACGTCATATACATAATGAGATGCTGCCACGGCAACAAAGCCTCAGTAAGCATGGGGGGAGTCAGTCTTGGGGGGTGGATGCTTGGGTGCCTTCCTAACATGCGCTTTTGATGCGCTGGGGGCTATTGCACTGCCAATGCTATCACACATGTGCATGCACACACAAACATGCGCTACGAGCCTGACAGACAGAGTCCCCATGGGGAGACACATTTGATTAGAAAGTAAATGAGCGGACCTCTGAGGTGATGTTGGTGGAAGGATTGAAGATGTGTGTTTGTGTGTTGGGGATGGGCTTTGTGAACATTGTACATCACAAAGTGTTATCTGTGGTTTGGTGTTTGTATGTTTTGGTCCATCCTGGTGTATATTTGAGACCTGGGGCTTTGTGGATCCCATGCTGGCTAAGGGTCTCCAGATATTTTGTTTTTTTTTTTATTCCCACCTGAGTTGTGGATTAGAAAAGATGGATTCAAGTGTGTGCTCTCGTTTCTATTAACCAAAGTACATCGACAGTAGCTGGTTTCCCATTGGTTACCTGCAAATGTCAAAAGAAAGAGTACACTCTGTCACCCCAGTAGAGTGACCTTCTGCTGGCAACAGTGGCAAAACTACTGAGAGATAACCAAAACTGTAATAACAGGCCTCAGATCAATCAACTCCCTCCCACATAGGAACAGGGCAGAATATGAAACCTCAGAGGAATTATTTCAGAGCAAGGTGCACTTTTACAATAACTTGATAAACGTGCCGTCTTCAAAATTAATCCCAGCTAACATTAGGCGAGAGGCGGGGTCCACCCTGGACAGGTCACCTGTCTATCACAGGGCTGACATGTAAACAAACAACCACACACACTCTCACTCACAGGAGCAATTTAGAGTCACCAGTCAGCCTAAGCTGCATGTTTTTGAACCGTGGGAGGAAGCTGGAGTACCCGGTGAGAACCCACACAGGCAACAGGGAGAACATGCAAACTCCACGCAGAAAGGCCCTGGGTCAACACGGGCTGGAACCTGTAAACTTCTTCCTGTGAGGCAACAGTGCTAACTACTGCGCCGTTATATTGCCACCTTACATAACAAGTGAATGCAATCCACCTGGTTTTGATATCTCTTAACATCCTTCTGTGGAGTTTAAAATATTAGCCTTACAGAACCATGTTTTTACTATCAGCCCCGTTTGAAATTAATAATTGATATTGTGGGAATGATTGCTGTAGTTCCACAGGCATTTACTTAACCTCTCAGTCAGCAGACCTTTAGTTAGACCGCAGCATGATTCAGTTTCCTACCTGACAAAATTTTTCTTCTTGTTTTGTCAGATGTCATCAGCAATTCTGTGTGGTGAATGATCACATCATTTTCAGTGTAATTAGAGGAGACAAGCCTCAGCCTACTGCGGTACAGAGAGAGAGCGACGCAAATATGGAGAGAGAAGCAAAAGGGACAAAAACAGGGAGTGAGACAGAAAGAGATAGCAGCCAGCGATCTCACAGTTGTCCATAACAGAAGAACTGGCTACCATAAAGAAGATGAACTGTGCTGTAGGCGAGAGGGAAAGGTTACATGCAATAACAGCTAAATGCTTCAGCTTTGCTTAAAGGTTACAGTGGAAAATTAGGACAGAGACACTTTTAAATTGTGTCAATCCCTTCACTTTCTGTGGTTGCTTGACTAATGCCTTCTATAGTAATGGTAGCAGTTTCATTTCTGATTCCAATTTGATTCTATTCCACGCCTTAGCAACTGGCCAAAAGAGCAGATCATATTCAGCACAGCAGGTCTAAATAAAGTTCTGCCTATTAATTATGAGTAGCCGATCCTTGTATTTCTGACCTTTATGCCAAGTTGTTGTGTTTGGTGTGCTGTGTGGTCAGTTGTCTTCAAAGGCCTTACACAACAGATGTATTCTTTATCTCTCTGTCTTTTAACATCTTTATCATGCTAGCATAAAGACCTTCACAACCTTCAGAACATATGTGACAGAAAAGGAAATATACTGCAATGTCCAACCAGTCTGAAATGGCCCTTGTTTTCATATAATGGTCTTTATATAAATGTTTGTGTGTGTGCGTGTGTACGTGTGTGTGTGTATGTGTGTGAATGTGTTTCCAGTCTGGTCTGCCAGTGTTATCTCAGGATTTTGCAGAGCACTCTCTGTATTTGGCTGTAGATCAAAATGGAAGGCATCTGGTGTTTGTTTATAGCCCTGTTCCTATTTTGTCATTTGTGATTCTTTCTTCTATTGTTTTTGTTTGTGATACTCTCCTACTGTACAGTATGTTTTGCACAGTGCATATAAAGACCTATGTACAATTTTTATGTACGTGAGTGATTGTGAAGGGGTGGGTTCATCTATGGTGGGTTCAACAAATCGAATGTGGAGGCTGTCCGCACATTTGCTCTAAAACCAGTCATCACAGCCATTAAAAAGCACTTGCACGGGTCCTTAACTGTGACACAAAGAGAAGCAGAAAGGAACAGAAAATATCTTAGTCAGGCCTGTCGATGAACTTCATTCATGGTTTATTTTCTTTGCTTTCTTGTTTAATCTTAAAGAGAAGAAAAATAAATAACTTATAGTTTGAGACCTTTCCATAACAGTTATCTTCCATTCTCTACCTATCCCCCATTCACTCTTTTATTCATTCATTAATTCTAGGGCCTACTCATGTTCAGAATAGGACACTGAGCAGGGACCAATTGTGGGGAATGTGTTTAAGCATGATGCTTACTGACACTTTTCTATAAATGCACTGTGTCCATCAGCTACAGTAAATGTGGACTGTGTATAGTATATATGTGTGTGTGCAGTATTTGTGTGGGTGGGTGTGCACTGCTAAGTTGGGACAGATGGCTGCTCAGTCTCATTGTGAGTTGCTCTACCGGCCTCTTGTCCTTGGCTCTGGATCTCCACCTTATCTCGGTCAGGGCATCACAGTAACACCCAACCACCCTTATAGTATGCACTCGCATGTACTTGGAAGTAGTGCTGGATATCGAACTTCAATAATATTATGGATCGAATTACTTCAATAGCAAAAATGCTTTTCCACACTTTTCAACAAAAATGTATGTTAATGTTAACAAAACTTAAAGTTGTGGTAAATAGGTTTACTTTTTATGTTATGAAACTGCTTTGAGTGCACAAAAATGCCAAGGCATTGAAAAATAAAACTAATGATCTGGAGCATCATGGTGGTGCAGTGGTTAGCGCTGTCACCTCACAGCAAGAATATTCCAGGTGTGAGCCCTGGCTGACCTGGAGCCCTTTCTGTGTAGAGTCTGCATGTTCACCCTGTGCCTGTGTGGGCTCTCTACTCTGATTTCCTTCCACAGTCCACAAACATGCAGTTTAGGTTGCTTGGCGACTCTAAATTGCCCCTAGGAGTGAATGTGGGTGGTTGTCTATGTGTCAGCCCTGTGACAGACTGCTGACCTGTCCAGGGTGGACCCTGCCTCTCGCCCAGTGTCAGCTGGGACTGGCTCCAGCCCCCCAGCAACCCTCGTTAGGATAAGGGGTATAGATAATGGATGGAACTATAGAAAAAAATATCATTTAGGAACCTGTATCCAGACTGTAAATGTTTTCGGAATTAATTGGTTTATTTAAGCAGCATCACTGTTTTATAATTTCTCTTCTGAATTTGCTTTTCTCAGTTAAATTCACCACACTGAATTACGCAACAGAAGGCAGTCCCAGTCCCAGATTGTGTAATTAGCCACTACCTTAATAATCAGGCACTAATTACCACCAGATTGTGAGCACCAATTGAATGAAAGACAGAGTGCAAATTTGCCCAGCGTAAATCAAGCCCTTCTACATTTTACAGTGTAGAGACAATAGAATCATCAAATCAAATCAGATTTTATTTGTATAGCGCCAAATCACAACAAAAGTCATCTCAAGACACTTTACAAAGTCAGGTCTAGACCTCACTATTATTACAGAGGGAAAACCCAACAAATCCCCCTTGAGCAAGCACTTGGCGACAGTGGGGAGGGAAAACTCCCTTTAACAGAAGAAACCTCCGACAGACCCCGGCTCTTGGTGGGCGGACTTCTGTCTCGACCGGAATGATGTGAACAGGTTAATATATCCGGAGCTTGTGTTGGGCTGGGGGACCGAGTATGTGTTTTTATGTGAGTGCAGGTGTGTAAGGGAACAGAAATGTTTTTATTCAATCAGCTGTTTGATTTTCTTTGTAGCAGATTATGATAGGGATAAAAATCTGGGAGAATACAGGAAGCAGAGCACTTCTTTCTTTGCTCCTCACAGTCTGAGCATGAACAAAATAAAAAAAAACTCAGAGAACATGAACTGTCATCACAGATGCATACATTCTCCGAGTTCCTCATATATGAAAGATGAAGCAAATCATTGCTCACAGAAGAAACTACATAAGAGGTTATCTGTGTTTACATACTGTATACTGATGGATTTCACATTACTGAAAGCTCATGAATGACACTGTTTCATTATAAACAGTCACATCGCCTGTTAGCTTGCTGACACCGCATCGAGGAGAATACCAACAATACAGTAAAAACTTCTATGCACCGTAGCAACAATAATTGTGCCCTCCCCTTTCAACGTGAAATCCAGATCTAGCCCGGACATAATTACGGCGCCGGTGATGTTGTATTTCTCACCCACTTTTCCAAACTATTTTGAGTAGAACTTATTAAAGCTGTGCCGCCACTAATTAAGTTGTTTGTCTTTGCAAAGCGATCTCCGTCTGCCCACTGCAGCTTACTAATGAGTAGTTGTGTCACGGCCCCCTGCCTGCTGATTGAAGGGGAGATGAAAGCAGAAAAGCGGATGAAAAATGACCCGATGGTGGCAGATTTTCTAACAGGCAGTGCTGAGGCTGTTGTACGCATTGCTGAACC
>NW_018127882.1:5437357-5442616 GCF_001952655.1 Monopterus albus | reverse complement strand
TTGTTAACAGGCAGTTGTGTGGGCGCTCTTGAAAGTTTCAGTTGAGACGCAATGAAGTATAAAGAGAAACTGCTATACTGTTGCACACTGGAGTCTAAATCCTTTGAATTATACAAAGTTATTAGTAAGAAAAAGTATACTAGTCAAAGAAAATCTTTGTTGGGGGGGGGGGCACTGAGCTGGAGTCAAATTCCTTGTATTTTAACATACTTGGCAATAAAGTTTATGGTTGACTGATAATTTACTTCTTCAAGAATAGCAACTGCAGCTTTCGGTTATGTTTGTTAGAATACATTGAATGGCATCAAGTCTGTGTAGAAATATCATCAAAACATCATCAAATATTCATAAAACGTGACTTAAGACTCCTGCAGCGTAATCCACTTCTTCACTGTCCATCTGCATGCTCAGTATGTTGTAAAGACTCATAGTTTATGTAGTAGGCATAGTTTAATACGTTTCTATGGAGTTTTCCACTCTAAAACTAGTCAAGTTTGGAATCTAATCGACTGAGTTCAACTGAACCACAGCTGTAGCTTTTCACAAAGGAGAAACTCCTTTTGATAAAGCCACCAGTAAAGTCTACTCGGAGTCAGTGTTTTACACTCAAGTGTGAAAAGATTTAGGATTTTACCAGTCCCATGCTGGCACTGAAAGACTATGGTTTTACAATGAAGCCAGTGTTGAAGTGTTAAAACCTGCAGTTCCCTGAATGGCCACTTGAGCGTGGCTCCAAAATGGAGTCAATCCCCATAGATTCACGTTAAAAAGCCCAAATTTATAGCAGAAATAAACATGTTTACAGCCTGGTATGAAAAATGGCTCTAGTCTCTATAGCTAATTTCTCCTTCCATGACAACTGCACAGTACAGGGAGTGAATTTTTATACAGTATAACTATTGAGGCTTAAAGGTATGGATAATTAAGGGCATGGCTGCTTTGAGTGACAGGTCACAGGTGGCTAGCTGCTAGCAGTCTAGAGAGTCTCCACTCACGTGCTCCACCTCTTTGCTCCTTTTTTGGATTAACCAGAGTTGAGCAGAGTGAACACTACCAAGATGGCAACAGTGAGACTTAGCCTTCAAAACTGCACAGATGAACCTGATGGGCGGTTTTATATACTGTCAGTGGGTTTTACTGACAAAGGTCTGGCAGAGCCCAATACAATAGGGTCAAAATGACGGGTGGCTTGAATTTCTTCAAATAGTCAAAGTGTAAAGGTTTTACAGGTACTTTATGATCTGCCTGCCCTTTTCGTCAGTTTTACTGGTATATGTATGGTACTGTAACTTGTTATCCTGATTACTTGCCATTGTTGTTCAGGGACATTAAACATGACAAGACTTGGAAGAAAGAGTGGAAAGACGCTTGTCAGCCAATACTATAGGTGGTCTGTCCCTGCTGTCCTCATGTGCTGACTCAGGCAGTAACAGTAAAGGAAAGTAAAGTGAAGTCCCAGCTTTTATTCTGAGGGATCAGTATTTGAAACTAGTCCTCAGACTGTGTAAGGAGAAACTCTGAGAGGCACATGTTTGTCTGAAATAGTACAGACCTAATGACGTTCCCATCTGCTGCGTCTGGACAGCGCTGGGCTGTTGTGGATTGCTGTGCTCCTGCACAGCATGTGATACACAACACGGAGGGAGAGCAGTCCAGTAATTTTAGCTTCTCCTGAAGACATTACTGGAAACAAACTATGAGGGTGTGCCTTATATGTGTCTTACTAAGCATGAATGGCAAGGTGTTCATAATCATTTTAAATCTAGATTATTAAAATGCTTTACTATTGAAAATGATATTCTACTTGAAGGAAATGTTTCCTGGATAAACTATACTCACAAAGTGATCACGGAACCTGAACAGACTTCCCTTTTCAAAACAGCAAACGGTAAACAGACAAAGCTTTAAAAGAATGTGGCAGAAAACAAACAAATAAATAAATAAAACTTCACAATAAAAATAAATAAGGAAAAAATGATAAAACGCAGGGAGCATTTTTACTACAACTGAACATTTTCACATGAAAAGCACCCACTCACTGAAAACAGTTGTATGATTATTCTCTGTATGAGCTGTGCGAGCTGTGCGACTGTGAACGTACTTTATGTATGAACTGAGTTTGCATGTCAGAGGCCTGTGCATGTGGTCTTGCAAAGTTACTCCCTGTGACTCCTCTGGCTGGAGGGTTTCTATGTACCTTCATCTCTCAATTCTTACTGTCTCTCCCACTTTGGAGCATGCTGTGCTGTAGCACGCTGTCTGAGCCAGCAGCAATCTGAATGATGATGAATGTCTGCACAGATAACCTCTGACTGACCTCGCTGTCTCGCTCCCCTCTGATTTAAGCTATGTGTAGCCTAGCATGTGAAAAAGGGAATACATCCTCATTCACAGCATTGACATAGAGATGTAGGGTTAACACACATTTACATGGCACTTGGGAGCAAGCAAGACTTGTAGATTTGAGAAATGAGTATCTGCAGTTAGGGGGTTAATGCTTTCTTCAGGTGTATTCCAATGATGAATGAATGAATGAAGAGTCACTTATATTACCCTCAACCCCACTCTGTGACAGACTCTGTCCTCACCTTTCCTTTCTCCTCATGCCACTCCAAGCTACTTCTTGTAGCACATTAGGGAGCTCTTCCCTTTTAGAAAGGGTTTAAATATTTCTGCCTGGCTACTTTCTCTTCTATCATTTCAACTCCATCTTACTCTCTGGACTAATAATAACACACTGCTCAACGCATCCTCTTCCTCCGTGTCTACACATATTGTAAACTTTGTGTTTTCAAACTTTATGTCACTCCGTAGTCCAGTGAGCTTGTAATATCCTGGGCCACAAGTTTTACACTGGCCTGTCTGTGTTGTTTGCATCGGGGCTGGGTGAGCGCACAGTGAGCAGTACCAACTGCAGAGAACTGCACCTGGCAGGCTGGCATTACACCTGCTGTTAAAATATCAGCTCACATAATGAAGCGGGACTGTGCTGACAGTTCACGGCATGAACCGTCTCTTACCTCCACTCCACATAGCATGTCATGTATTTTTAAATCTAATGAAATACAGTACAGCAGCCAAACACTTAATGTAAGTTGAACAAGGAGGTTCCACATAAAAAAAACTGCCAATTGCTAATGTTTATAGTGGTTTCATACGACAATAGTGACCCAGCCTCTGCCCAGCTTATAGAAACCATCAATGACCACTGATTCTGCCTGGAAGTTATTAAACTGTACATTAATCTACTTGTCATGCATTACTACTAATTTCCTGTGTGATGATTTAGAAGGTACATCTGACACAAGACCGGGAAAAGAATGGTAAATAGGTGGTCTGTTTACAAAGGTAGCAACAGAATTGTTTGCAGCACACTGAAAACCTGGACAGTTAGAATGAGTGATACACTAGTCAACATGGCTGAACAGATGAACAGAATAGCACAATAACACATTCGAGTTCAAATTAAACAACACACAACATCTACAATATCTATCTAGGAAAAAGCTTCTAGACAGATTGGGCCTTCATTCATCAGAGACTTGTGTCTATATACACAAACATACCGTACACACACCCCTCCATCACCTCATCACTGTGTCACCACATCCCAACCCTCCCGATAGCGCTCTTAGAATCTCTCTTCTTCAGGCTTCACTGACTTGTCCTCACGCTTTGCACTCAGCTTGTTCCTCACACATTCACCAAATAGTCACATGCTTCCCTGTGACATCACTCCATACGCATGTTGCCCAAACAAGAATTCTTTTTTCTAATTATGTGTGTGCCTGAGTAGATCTGAATGTTTTGCATGTGTACATGTGACAGTGCCTGTTAACATGCAGTCAATGCATATGCAGCAACAGTGACAGTAGCAACACAAGGGTGTGGACCCCCAGGCACACTTGGAGGGCTTGAGGAAATGCAAGCAACCTATGATGTTGTCATCTCTTCTCAGCTGAGAACCCAAAATAACAGGCCCTCTGGGTACAGACCAGCAGAGCTGAGCAGGGGACAGTCAACAGACAGACCCAGAACAACCCGGCCCAGATTGGACCAGACGTGCCCAGTTATTCAGTCCACTTTAGCTTAAAGCGGTCAGTTTAACCTGGAATGTATTATTATACCTAGAATAAGTTAATCTGCTTTTACATAGTACAGCAATTCTTATCATCTCTACCCAGAAAAATGCACTGCTTAGCCCATTTTACAGCAGCTTGAATACAGCAAGCTTTTTCCCATCGCACACACAAACACCCCAACAACACCTCGTCAAGTTGCTAATTGTGTTGAAGGAGAGCCTCACACTTCCACTGAGACAGCAGACAGAGGAGACTGTTTAAGTCTCCTCCCTGCCCCCCTCTTCTCCCATGTAGGTCATATGTACAGTCGGCTATATGTTACCATACAGTGGGTACGGAAAGTATTCAGACCCCCTTAAATTTTTCACTCTTTGTTATATTGCAGCCATATGCTAAAATCATTTAAGTTCATTTTTTTCCTCATTAATGTACACACAGCACCCCATATTGACAGAAAAACACAGAATTTTTGACATTTTTGCAGATTTATTAAAAAAGAAAAACTGAAATATCACATGGTCATAAGTATTCAGACCCTTTGCTCAGTATTTAGTAGAAGCACCCTTTGGAGCTAATACAGCCATGAGTCTTTTTGGGAATGATGCAACAAGTTCACACCTGCATTTGGGGATCCTCTGCCATTCCTCCTTGCAGATCCTCTCCAGTGCTGTCAGGTTGGATGGTAAACGTTGGTGGACAGCCATTTTCAGGTCTCTCCAGAGATGCTCAATGGGGTTTAAGTCAGGGCTCTGGCTGGGCCATTCAAGAACAGTCACGGAGTTGTTGGGAAGCCACTCCTTCGTTATTTTAGCTGTGTGCTTAGGGTCATTGTCTTGTTGGAAGGTGAACCTTCGGCCCAGTCTGAGGTCCTGAGCACTCTGGAGAAGGTTTTCGTCCAGGATATCCCTGTACTTGGCCGCATTCACCCTTCCCTCGATTGCAACCAGTCGTCCGGTCCCTGCAGCTGAAAAACACCCCCATAGCAGGATGCTGCCACCACCATGCTTCACTGTTGGGACTGTATTGGACAGGTGATGAGCAGTGCCTGGTTTTCTCCACACATACCGCTTAGAATTAAGGCCAAAAAGTTCTATCTTGGTCTCATCAGACCAGAGAATCTTATTTCTCACCATCTTGGAGTCCTTCAGGTGTTTTTTAGCAAACTCCATGCGGACTT
>NW_018127882.1:5433881-5435542 GCF_001952655.1 Monopterus albus | reverse complement strand
CCAGAGCCCTGACTTAAACCCCATTGAGCATCTCTGGAGAGACCTGAAAATGGCTGTCCACCAACGTTTACCATCCAACCTGACAGCACTGGAGAGGATCTGCAAGGAGGAATGGCAGAGGATCCCCAAATGCAGGTGTGAAAACTTGTTGCATCATTCCCAAAAAGACTCATGGCTGTATTAGCTCAAAAGGGTGCTTCTACTAAATACTGAGCAAAGGGTCTGAATACTTATGACCATGTGATATTTCAGTTTTTCTTTTTTAATAAATCTGCAAAAATGTCAAAAATTCTGTGTTTTTCTGTCAATATGGGGTGCTGTGTGTACATTAATGAGGAAAAAAATGAACTTAAATGATTTTAGCATATGGCTGCACTATAACAAAGAGTGAAAAATTTAAGGGGGTCTGAATACTTTCTGTACCCACTGTATATCTACGGTATATTCTAATTATGGTAACACACTGCATGTATCTGCATGGCCCACTCTCCCTGTGTCATATGTGATGCAGCGCATGTGGAGTACAAGTGCTTGTGTTTGATGTTATGTAAATTAGGTACAGGTCATGTACATATATGACTATGTATAGCAAGTTATTTGTTAGTGTCTTTGTCGCCTCTGATGAAGCACTGTGGGAGTATGTGGATGAGCTCAGTCTCACCTGTAAATTCTTCGCTGAATTATTCATGAGTGAGAGAAACTGGATGGCGCTGACAAACAAGCTATTTCTGGAAAGTCACATTTGAATATCACAAAGAAAAAGAGATCTCTTAAATATATTGCCACATTTTTGTCTATTGCTCTTTATTTGACAGATTTAAGACAGATAGCATCTAAGCAGGAGAACAAGAACATTCTGGGAACCAAAAGGGTATTTGACTCGTTATTAACATGCTCACTGTTCCTTCTGTTAGTGAATCCAATTCCTGGTGTTCAGAGCTAACTTGCACATACTGTAACTCTCTCTCATCTCTGTAGCTGACAGTTAAAAATGCATATTCTGAGTGTGAGGTCACGGAAGCTGATGAAGACTGAAAGCCCAATCTTTATCTTATTTCTATTTCTGTCTCTCTCATGGAGAAGACAGCAGTGGAGGCAGTGGATGAGACAAAGCGTAATTCTTGCTGTATATCATGGGGGATTTATTCATTGCAAAAAAAACAAGGAAACTATATGGTAAAATAAAACCCGCTGATTTTATAAGGTTGTGATTTTCAGAAGCCTAATTGCAATTGTCAAACCCAACATCATGGTTGGCTGTTGTGCTGCAGAACCACATTTATTTAAGGCACTGATTGGTCACTAAGCTGTCGTCATGCTGTCAGCCTTGGAGTGCCATGTTCACAGTTTGGTTCCCACATAGCGTCATTCCACATCTTTATGGCACAGGTCAGAGGGCATACCACTGAGTTGGCTGCGGGGCATACCAAAGACGAAGAGAATGATAATGAATGGAGTGATGTGGTGGTAATGACTGCTTTAGTGTTTTCCTTATCTTGCCGTCGGTTGTGTGGCTTTTTTTTTCAGTGTGACTCGTGAGGTGCCGAGCTGTGACAGGTGGAGGGATATAAACAAAAGTGGGTTCTATGACTTGGGAGAAAAGGAATATGATTGTTGGAGTTACATAACTCCACTGTGCTATATTTAGTACTCTTTTAACA
>NW_018127882.1:5431318-5433863 GCF_001952655.1 Monopterus albus | reverse complement strand
TTTATATTTTTTTTTTTTAAATAACAGGCTCTTAAACACTTAATTTTGGTATAGCTGCAGTAGATATAATAATATTCCTTTGATAAATATGATAAAGCATTTAGGAAAGTATTTAAGGATTATTATACTAGCCTTATGTTGGTTTACTTGCCCCTTGCATGGGGATATGTACATACACACTGAGAGCCGATGTACCAAAGTCAAATTCCTTGTGTGTCCGACACACCTGGTCAATAAAGCTGATTCTGATTCTGATTCAGTACATCTCAGTCTCCCTGTCTATCTTAACCTCTGCAGGTCTACTGGTTGTGTCTATATCTGTATGTTTGCCTCTTCTTTCATAGAATAGGTGCTACCATGAAAGATGTCTCCCATTATCTTCTGCTGTTTTAACCACAATCCCCTGTGGATAGAGATGCTGCACACCAGCAGCTGCAAAGATCATGGACAACTACTGCAGCTCACTTTGTTGATTATTTTTGCTAAGCTACATTATTAAACTTTACCCTGCCATGTGCTACTGATAAACAAAACATTTTACCCCAGTTTTCCTTAATTTTATTCCCCAATATTTCTACTGAACTAATGATTTTACCCAGCAAACTAGACAGAATAAGAAGCGGCTACTTGACCCTAATGGCTTTTTGACATGTACCGGTAATCAGAGTCATTCTGGAAAAGTTCAGTTAAGGGAACTGAACAGTCTTCCAAATGACATTTGCAGCAAAATAACCCCTGGTCCTGTTCAGTTAAGGGAACTGAACAGGACCAGAGGTGCTTTATGTACTGAACTATGGTCCCTCTGGGTTTTATGGCCTCGAGCCATAATGGAGTGCTCATGGTTCGGTCATATGAAGGACAAAGGCTAATCCAGTTTGCATTAGATTTTAACCCTGATAGACTGTGGAGAAAGCAGCAGTTGTTAAGTGTGCGAGAAAGGTGCGTATAGTTGTAAACTCCTCCATTCTGTCCTCAGTGGTAGTGTGACCATGTTTACTGGTTAAGGTCTACTGCTCTGGCATTAACATGCACTTTGAGAACGGGAGAAAAACAGCTGCAAATGTCATTTGGAAGACTGGTGGGCTGTGACCAAAACATCAGTTGCAGGACTATTATGATGCGATGATGACACAGTATATGCCTGTAGTGAGATGCTTTTCTTTCTGCAACAACTCAAACACACAAAGGACAAATTTTAGCTTTGAGGTTCCAAAACATGTTAAAGGGGAACTCTGCAGATTTTACCCATGAAGTTCAATTTACTTGTTAGAAGAACTATTACAGTGTGTGTGGAAACTGTTTTGTAGTGTCTTCCTGATGTCACCAGGGTTATCTCAGCTTGGTATCGATGATTAAAAATCTTTAGGTTCAAGTGTCTAGAATGACGTAAAATCCAGTTCCACACATAAAATGCTGCTATTGATCATCACGTGAGGTGAACAATGCTGCCCCATGCAACAAGGACACTGGGTTTAGTATCTCTTCATCTCAGTTGAATAGGACATCTGGCCCTGTAGAAGTACAGTCATAATAGCTTCAGGAAGTGGATGCTGTATCAAGAATCTCTCTCTCAGTGCCACAGCCTAGTGCAGCAGTCTGGCATTTCTTTCCAGCATGCTGCATGGTTTTGTGTTAAAACAAAAGGGCAGCACTGTTAGTACAAAATAACTTATGAAACTGACAAGCAAGCTCATTATCCCGACCAACTGGCTACACAGATAAGGAATATCAGGGCCAAGAGTTTAGAGGAAGTGCTTTGCTTTTAGACTAGGAAGGAATTCTCATCAAGTGAGCAAGCAATAGGACTCGTCAGTGTTGTTACTTTCAGCATATGAACTGTAGGCCTATGCACGTCAGCCAGGATTTTTACAAATACCATTAATACAATTTCTGCTGTCATCGCTCTAAATCTGCTGCAGATAACATACAGCACAAATGCACTTTGCAGTGATTCAGTCAAAGCCAGCCTCGCTTGCTGCAAATAGCCCTTTGCTGCACATTCATGGCCATCAAATATTTAACATGCTGTACAAATCTTTTCAGAACTGTTTGCTGAAGTGACGTCTACAGCTTCAGAACAACAGTGCAAAATTCAGGCTGGCACTACAGACACAAACACACACACTTTTCTCATGCTGTGATTATGGCCAATATAAGGACTCTATGGGTGTGTTATTATTTTCGCTTTCACGTATATTTTGCTCTTCTTTGTTACTCTTTGGTACATCCCATAATTTTGTGAAATTCTTGGGGGGTGAATGTAACCGGGATGTAATAATTACACAGAATGTAACCGGGATATAATAGTTACACAGAATGTAACCGGGATGTAATAATTTCCGCTCTCTTTCCTGCATGGTGTTGAGTAGAAAGAGGTGAGCGCTCCATCCATTTGTGACTATTTTACTTTTATTGTCCACCCTGGGTCGCATGGGTAAACTTGTTGTGTGCTTTTGTTTAGGAGCAAGCTGAGCACTCACTGGAGGCTATCTGTTTTATGCTTTTTTCCTCTGTGACCAGGTATGTCCAAGTTATGTTATCACCC
>NW_018127882.1:5429881-5431280 GCF_001952655.1 Monopterus albus | reverse complement strand
GGCCAGTTACCAGAGGGACAGGCGAGATGGCGGGGACTAAGAGGACAGCTTAGAGACTCAAAGGCGACCGGTTACACGTGGTGCCGTGACCCGGATGTGATCCCCGATCAACTCCGCTCGACATCGGATTGCTGTCGACGCTTCGCCGCTTCGTCTCAACTGTGGTCCGCGAGGAACGCTTTCTCAATAATTCAGCAAAATAGCTTGGACTTTGGGATTCTCAGCTGGAATAAATAATGTAACAAATAAATAACATAAGGTTTGAGGAATTTGTTCAATAAGTTGTTTATAACTGACTTTAAAATGACTCAGAAGCATTTCCTGATCTGACATCCTGCCTACTGGCAGACATAATTTGTCTGTGCCTTCCAAAACTTTCACAATTGCTTTTGAAAATCTGGTTTATGTTATGATCTACGGTTAAGGTTTGCTCAGTTTTAGGCTCAAAAATGACAATTGAAACCAATGCTGAAAAGAAAAGAAACATGGAAAGGACTTAAATGAACTGCAATCACTTATGTTAAAGTCAGATGTTTTTTTCTTTTCATCCATCCCAATCTCATTAGTATGCAAGATTTGTTGTTCAGTAACAACTCCCCTGCTTTCTCCTCTGTAAATCAAATCTGGCATAGTGGCCAAAAACACATTACTACAACTTCTGTGCTCATCACGTGATGCATACTGGCCTAATAAGCATTTTCCCCCTTAGAGAATCATTGGAAAAGGAGCAGCTATAAAACACTGAATAAATTTTTCCGTGTGTCACAAACCCAGCAAAACAACTTTTTTAATTATCAGAATTTGATTCACTGGGTGCAATACCATCTGGAAAGTCTAGTTTAGCCATAAGGCATTTTTTATTTTATCCCATTCATGTGTGCGTGGAGGCAACCAGAAGTTATCTGGCTCGCCCAGCATGCCCTATAGGCCCAAGAATACAGGAGCATGCGGAAAATCTGGGTAATTAAAGGTTCACTCTGTTAATGTCCAGACAAACTGGGAGGGCCAGAGATGTGGTCAAGGTGTCTTTGCGCTGTAGGCCTGAGTTGAGAGGGGGAGAGCGTGTGTCAGCAGTGTTCAGCATATTGAAAACCAACTTCAGTGATCTGACGTTTTCTAATTTGCCGATGAAGGATTTTTATAGCACTGTGCCACGATCAGGCGAGGATTCTATGGATTATTGGATCCGGCTGAATAAAGCCATGGATGCTGCTGTGGAGTGTCTGCATGGGCGAGGGAGGCAGGTGGAGGACCCTGATAGTGAGGTTGTCATGATGTTTATCAGCCACTGCCCTGACCCAGGTTTGGCCCTGTCCTTCCAGTTAAAGGCTCCTGAGGAATGGACAGCGGCAGAAGTGCAGAACAAGTTAGACAGTTATATGAGAAAAGAGAGGAGGTC
>NW_018127882.1:5417639-5426714 GCF_001952655.1 Monopterus albus | reverse complement strand
AAGGGGTTGTCGCTCAATCTTGGTGACCAGGTCTTGGTGGCGAACAAGGGGGCAAGGGGAAAAAGGAAGTTGGCGGATAGGTGGGAACCTGTGGTGTACACGGTTGTTGGCCGTAGTCCTGGTCTGCCCATTTACCGAATCAGTGACAGAGCGGGGCGTGAGCGGGTGGTGCATCGCAACCTGCTTCTGTCAGTTGATTTTTTACCTTTGGATGTCGCCCAGGAGGACGCCGCTGTCTGCCCAGGTGACAGTGTGGTTGGTGATCCGCTGGCGGTCGATCAGGCTGAGCCGACCACATCTGGTGGGGCAACTGGGGTGGCAACGGATGGTGACCAGGATGTGGGCTCGGTTAGCGTATGCACTGACCACACGCTGTCATGGGTGCAGCAGCGGTACACCTCTGATGGGGACGTGGGTGATGATCTGGGGAGTACCTCGACTTTTGGGGATCTGTCTGTGGCTGATACTTCCCCACCTGTAGCTACTGAGTCCAGCTCCCCCTCTTCTTCCCCAGCTGCGGCTGGTGGTACGGACATATATCAGAGACTTACCACGCGTTTTGGTCGTGTTGTCAAGCCTGTTTGTCATCTGATTGAGTCAATGGTTCAGGTGGAGTCCCTTCTGGGGGGTGAACCCACTGCCGCGTCTGTTATTCATGTGTGATGTTGAGTTGGCATTTTGGGTTACACTGTAGTTTCTCCACGGGTGTCTGGTTATTGTTCTTTTTCTTGGTTGTATGTCAAGCAATGTAATTAAGCCCAAGATTGTTGTGGCCTTGGTGTGGTGTATATGGCACCCCACATTGTCTAAACAGTGCCCGGAGACTCTGCTAGGCGCCATGCAGTTATCCGGCCTCTCATCCTGTATGTTGGAAGCTTCGTTGCTGAGCAGCTTTATCGATTTGATATTACTCTGATTATGGCCAATATAAGGACTCTATGGGTGTGTTATTATTTTCGCTTTCACGTATATTTTGCTCTTCTTTGTTACTCTTTGGTACATCCCATAATTTTGTGAAATTCTTGGGGGGTGAATGTAACCGGGGTATAATAAATTCACAGAATGTAACCGGGATGTAATAATTACACAAAATGTAACCGGGATGTAATAATTACACAGAATGTAACTGGGTAATAATTACACAAAATGTTTTGGTTCATGTGCAAGTTAATTCACATGCCTGGTCAGGGATATCTCCACTCCACTAGGGCTCACAGCTGAGCCATGCTTTTCTTTGTTGGTAGCCGGGTATAAAGAGGAATCGCGCACCTCTTCCGCTCTCTTTCCTGCATGGTGTCGAGTGGAAAGAGGTGAGCACGCCATCCATTTGTGACTATTTTACTTTTATTGTCCACACTGGGTCACATGGGTAAACTTGTTGTGTGACTCACTGGAGGCTATTTGTTTTATGTTTTTTTCCTCTGTGACCAGCAATAAAGGGCCCCGTTGAATAGCAAATGTGTCGGTCCATGTGTCCCAAGCAAACACAACGCAGCACGGCCAGTTACCAGAGGACAGGTGAGATGGCGGGGACTAAGAGGACAGCTTAGAGACTCAAAGGCGACCGGTTACACTGACAGCATAGGAATCCTGACATCCATACAAATTCACCACTGCTCATTTTGAATGACAGGTGGATGCGTTTGGAAGAAAATCAACTCTGACCTCAAACAACAGGAGAAGCCCACTCACAATAAACTCAATGTACAGTAGGTGTTGGGGTGGATAAGTATGATGCAGCAGTTAATGCTTAATTGTTACAATTGCTCCTCATTAAACAATATCGACTAGACTATTAGTGCATATCCCACGAGAAAACCTGCCTTATTTGATAGCTTGCTGAAACGCTGCAGTGCTATACTCCAGCTGATCTTTCTCCTTTCAAGTTGTGAATATTATCGTGGTAATTGTCTGCAACATTTGAGTGTTTTGTAGCCACTGCTGCTGCTCATTCTGTTCAAATACACACAAACAGCTGTGGGCCATTTAGTGAGTGAAGAGCACAAAAATCTTTCTGTGCAGATGGAAGAGGAATTGAACATTGCCTATGTCTTTATTTTATTTCAGTTGTCCATTCATCCATTGGCGATCAATCACTGAGGGAATGAATGAATGATTTCAAAGAGGTCATATACTGTAAAAACAAAAACTTGAGACAGGGCGTTTCAGTCTGCATCTCCATCAGTTCCCCCTGCAGGCCTTGCAGCCGAGACTGATCTGGAACATGTGTGGCAGGGTAAAAAGCGGTTTTCAGTTACAGAAGCATTTTCACACGAGGATCATAAACAACTGGTGCTTGCCTTCCCCTTACACTCTATCTCCCTGTAGCTGTCGTTCGCTCTCACATGATTTCAGTAAATATTTTGGCAGCTCTTGTCTCATTACAGGTGTTAAGGATTAAGTTTGTGTTGTGTTCAGGGTAGTTGCTGGGACAACCTGAAACCTGATGTTGTTCTATTCTGTTGTGCCTCATTACTGTATATTACCAGTTGTTTGGGCTATGGTTTAAGCTAATGTTCCTCACTATGTGCCAGATCACACCAAAAATGTATATGCTTGATTTCCATGGCAGCTGTGGAGCTGATCTGAGTCTGACAACAAAGAAAACTGGCAGACTTTACATAGATCAAATAAATCCTTTATTGGTTTTTTGATCGAACTGGTGCATTTCAGAATAACAACTACATTAACATTTATAAAACCTCAGCAAATTAATAAGTCAGAAACATATTTATACCAACTTTTGCATGGTTTGTTTTAGGCTCTTTTAGCTGGATTTGTATTTGTGACTGAGCACATAACTACTGACCCCATAGCAGGCAGATAGCTGCTATAGTTGACATGTGCCTCCTTAACACCTATAGAATATATGAGGACCGCACAGCTTGGGTTTCCGAAACTCAGGACTCTAGAGGTTAACACCTATAGAAATTGTCTGACAACTTTCTGACAGCTGTAGAGATGGTTGTTACTGGAGACACCATTACTAAGAAACAATGCTTTTTCCAGACATTGCTCGACTCCCCTGTCTCTGTAGAAATGTTGTCAGCAAGAATTCTAGCACCTGTTGCTAGTAAAAGTGCTGATAAATGCAGGGAAAGGAGTAGATTCCCATTTACCACTTGTTGTGTGTTGCTGGGTGTCAGTGTATGGTGACTCTGTGTGTATGTGTGTGTGTGTGTGTTGGGAGGGGGTAGACAGTGCTGAGTAAATCAGCAGTCTTAAGCTGTTCCTGTGTAATTGTAGTTCCTCTGATCAGACTCTTAGTAAACACCAGATAATAAAGCTAGCCTGCAGCTCCACTCAGTGTTGGACACACACGTGCACTGTTTTGCTCTCTCCCTCTCCTTTTCAACATACACTTGCTCGCATTCCAGTACAAAGACACCTGCCAGATGCCACTGTAAAGATGAGTGCACAGAGCAACAAACTACACAGAAGCTCCCTTGTCCTAAACGAAGCTCTCATATCGTGTGTGAATCCCCTTCAAAATCACAGGGCATTATGCTGGAAAAAATGAGTGGCCACTTACAGCACTTGTTTTTGATTGGTCACCATTTGCACAACTTAACATGATGACACCCTCATTCATCCCAGATTCACACAGATGGCGCCCCTTGCCCCATTTGTGCTTATGACCGAGTGTGATTCTTGTAAAATCCTCTCTCAGGATCAAAGTGAGAGGGAGGGAGAACTCTACTCCATGTTTCATTTTTAAATCCTGCATAAGATGGATACAATGAACTCTTTGCTGCGTCACTCTCAGATGTCAGTTTTTATCACTAGTGGTTGCAGAAACGTCTGCTCAGATACCTTCTCTCTTCTTCCCCTGCCTCTCGTCCCTCTCAATGTGTAGCACTGAGTAGCAGGACAAGTTAGCTAAACTTATGTTGCCTCTGTACAGCATTTCTGAAAGATACACAGCGACATGTCTGGATGGCCCAACTGCATAATCATGTCTTGGTGTAGGGCTTATCACACACTAACTGTATGAAAACAAACAAAGAATAATTTACCTGCACAAATGTGTTCATGCTCATGCACACAACCTAAAAATATCCCACAAGAAACTCACATGTTCTTTCCTTTGACATCAAGTGCTAAATTTAGCTATTTAAAAACTACAAACACTATTAAATGAAAATCTGTTGTAATGTTGCAAACATCAGCTCATTAAGCTAAGAACAGAACTTCCTTTCTGACAGTTGCAGGCAAAGTAAATGTGTCACTACAGCAATAATAACTGTAAATAAAAAGAAAGAAAAGGTTGTCTGACTGATGACTCTCCTGTTACTCAGTGTAGAAGGACCACTGTCTTTGACAATGGCTATTGTTCTGGAATAACCTTATTTGTTTCAGTTCAGCCTGTCTCAGAACCGAGATGGGAAAACCGAACTTGGTCCTCCCGTTTTTTTTTTTTTTTTTTTTTTAAACAATGTCTTCCTGTGGTTCCCATCACAAAGCGAAACAAATGCTTTGATATATTCCCAGCTTGACACAGGCAAAGCTAAGGGATGTGTGTGGATTTTGTCTCTCTTAAAATGCATCATCAGGAAACTGAGCCATCAAACACTAATCCTATATAATTGATGATTCAGACAGCGTTGGCATTAGCTCTTCTTAAATCTCCTGTCTCTGAATGCTTGGACTTCAATCCTTTACAGTAATCTTGCATCAAGACCAGGTTAGTTGGGACTCTTGGGTCAATTGGGAGTTGACAGTGTGTTCATCCCTTAATATAGCAGAAGGGTTGGCCATTGTGCTAGCATAATCTTTTGCTCTGATAGTGTTTTATTTTTGTATTCACTTATGGAGTATGTATATATTTTAACAAACAGTATCTACTCTTGTAATAGGCTAATAGCATAGACAGGAACAGATTTACTTGTATATAAAGTCAAAACAATTACAACATTTTAAATGTAACACATCTAAAAAAATTCTTCAGTAGTTACCTGATCATTGGCTGATTGCTTTCTGTTCCTATGTGCTTATTCAGAAATGAACTCTCTCTCAATAAATGCTAATTAGTAGCATGAACTATCACGGAACAGTGTTTTACTATAACTCTTAGCAACATAGTCCCAACACAATAATTAGAAAACTGATTATTTTTACAAAAATGCACCGTCTGCTTTCCAAGCGTTCATATTTAAGGGCTTTAACTAGAAACAAGCGGGAGACAATTTTGTTTCATTATTTTTTCAACATTTTAGATCTGAGTGTTCTACAGCTCTTTGTGATTCAAAAGGTCAGTGTTTATTAAATGCTGTAGCATTGAGTTTTATTGGTGCTATTAACGGCTGATTTATCGTCATCTGGCAGCAAAGATAAGTTACCATCTTCCAGTCAATAAGCTACAAAATGACGAAGTTTTAGAGAGCATCTTTACTCAAGCACACAGTAACACAAACTGAATAAACACATACAAAGACTCACAACTAATGTAATAAGTTCAACAAGCTGAAAATTTACATAAAGTTTATTGTAGTACAAAAGCAAACTGGCCATTTGTATAAACTCAAAACGGCCTATTTAGCAGTGATTTGAAGTCGACAGGAACCATAATTAAGATCACTCAAAAGCTCAAATTGAGCAAAACACAATATCAATGACATTAATTTTAAGGGTTTTACACACACACACACACACAAACTGTGCTCAATCCCTTCTTTCAATTTAAATCTTAATTTATTTAAGAAACGTTTAAAAAGTATGCATCTGAGACCAATGCAGAACAAATGTGACCATCTGTCATGATCCCCAGCGCTGGATCTTAAATATTGACCTGTCATTAAAGGCAGATTTAAAGACTCTGCAGCATTTGTGTTTCTAAAAATGTTAAATCTCTGCAGTGCTGAGATTCATGCTAATGGTGGTATAAGGTCATCCTCCTTTTCTCTGCTCCAGCTCTTACTCCTGTTCATTAAAACTGTACACATGCCTTCACTCCTCCTCTTTCCTTTTCCACCCCCTATCCCTCTGCTCCTTTTCCTCCTCTGACAAACAGCAAAGGCTGTAAATGTGCATTAATATACTGCAAATGTGTGTGTGTGTGTGTGAGATTTTGATGCCTGTCTGGGGTCTGATTTGGTTGGCAGCGGGCAGAGGACGAGCCTGCCTTCTATCTGCTCTACCAGTGACTGTGTTCTTAGCCGAGAGCATTTTCTATTTTTTTGGTGAGCATTTATGGCCCCCGCCACCGGGCCAACAAAGGTACACGGATGTGACTTCAAAGTGGGTTGTATATTAATTCAGTGCAGGTTTTATGTAAACTGTAAAAGTACTGTAAATTATTTTGCTCTGTCTTTGCTGAGTGAGGTCATATACTGTGAGCCTACAGTGGTGTGAAAAAGTATTTGCCCCCTTACTGATTTCTTATCTTTTTGCATGTTTGTCACACTGTAATGTTTCAGATCATCAAACAAATTTAAATATTAGTCAACGATAACACAAGTAAACACATCATGCAGTTTTTAAATGAAGGTTTTTATTATTAAGGGAAAACAAAATCCAAAACTACAAAGCCCTGTGTGAATAAGTGTTTGCCCCCTAAACCTAATAACTGGTTGGGCCACCCTTAGCAGCAACAACTGCAATCAAGCGTTTTCGATAACTTGCCATGAGTCTTTTACAGCGCTGTGGAGGAATTTTGGCCCACTCATCTTTGCAGAATTGTTGTAAGTCAGCCACATTGGAGGGTTTTCGGGCATGAACTGCCTTTTTAAGGTCATGCCACAGCATCTCAATTGGATTCAGGTCAGGACTTTGACTAGGCCACTCCAAAGTCTTCATTTTGTTTTTCTTCAGCCATTCAGAAGTGGACTTGCTGGTGTGCTTTGGATCATTGTCCTGCTGCAGAACCCAAGTTCGCTTCAGCTTGAGGTCACAAACGGATGGCCGGACATTCTCCTTCAGGATATTTTGGTACACAGCAGAATTCATGGTTCCATTTATCACAGCAAGTCTTCCAGGGCCTGAAGCAGCAAAACAGCCCCAGACCATCACACTACCACCACCATATTTTACTGTTGGTATGATGTTCTTTTTCTGAAATGCGGTGTTACTTTTACGCCACACATAATGGGACACACACCTTCCAAAAAGTTCAACTTTTGTCTCGTCTGTCCACAGAGTATTATTCCAAAAGTCTTGGGGATCATCAAGATGTTTTCTGGCAAAACTGAGACGAGCCTTTATGTTCTTTTTGCTCAGCAGTGGTTTTCGTCTTGGAACTCTGCCATGCAAACCATTTTTGCTCAGTCTCTTTCTTATGGTGGAGTCATGAACACTCACCTTAACTGAGGCAAGTGAGGCCTGCAGTTCTTTGGATGTTGTTGTGGGGTCTTTTGTGACCTCTTGGATGAGTTGTCGCTGCGCTCTTGGGGTAATTTTGGTCGGCCGGCCACTCCTGGGAAGGTTCTCCACTGTTCCATGTTTTCGCCATTTGTGGATAATGGCTCTCACTGTGGTTTGCTGCAGTCCCAAAGCTTTAGAAATGGCTTTATAACCTTTTCCGGACTGATAGAGCTTCATTATTCTCTTTCTCATTTGTTTTTGAATTTCTTTGGATCTCGGCATGATGTCTAGCTTTTGATGATCTTTTGGTCTACTTCACTTTGTCAGGCAGGTCCTATTTAAGTGATTTCTTGATTGCGAACAGGTGTGGCAGTAATCAGGCCTGGGTGTGGCTAGAGAAATTGAACTGAGGTGCGATAAACCAGTGTTTTGACAGGGGGGCAAACACTTGTTCACACAGGGCTTTGTAGTTTTGGATTTTGTTTTCCCTTAATAATAAAAACCTTCATTTAAAAACTGCATGATGTGTTTACTTGTGTTATCGTTGACTAATATTTAAATTTGTTTGATGATCTGAAACATTACAGTGTGACAAACATGCAAAAAGATAAGAAATCAGTAAGGGGGCAAATACTTTTTCACACCACTGTATGTATTTGTATGGCCAAGTGTGCTTTCATAAAGCCAGGAGCCAGTTTTATTGAAGACGTGCATCAACATCTTTCTAGTCTTATACTGTATCCCACAGAGATTCATATGTTTCACTTTTTATTCCTTGGCTGGGAATTTAATTCAAGTCTAAGCTTTTTTCAGCAAGGAGCAACAAAAGGCTGCTTGAAGCCAAGTACACAGTCACTCAATAGTGCCACAGTACTTTCACCTTGAAGAAAACAGAACATTTGAAAGACGGAGTAGTTGGACTACTTCATGGTAATTTATTGGAGGAGGTAGTCGACACTGTGCTAATCGTCTTATGCACACAGGAATATAAGTTTCCTGTTAAAATCTTAAATGAAACTACAGCGATATGGACAGGCAAAACTTCTTTATGTCCGTGAAACCTTAATGTGTAATAGAAGACAGCAAGCACAGTGCCACCATGGACAGAACACATACTGTATGGATCATATGTGATTCTGAAATGGATTTGAGATATAGAGTATCATAAGTTACTTGGAATCACTTAATGCTCAGGCTTTGTTGATCCTATGACACTTGAACCTCCGCCAAGGTTTCAGTCTTCCCGATTGCAGAAGCCAACTGATCAACAGGCCGCATCATATGCTTTACAATCCTCTTTGCACTTGTCAGCTATTAATTGCTATGAGAGGGATTCATAGCATTAATCTTCTTAGCAGAAGTCTGTGTTTGATTCATGTGTGTTTACATGATATCTACAGTATGAAACATTTGATCCTGTGCCTGTGTGTGTGTGTGTGTGTGTGTGTGTATACAGTCATGGTAAACCTCAAGTACATCCTTCAGTTCTTTATTTTTATTCATTAGGGGCTAAAAAAATTGTTTATATAAACTGTCAACAAAAATTCTGGTGACAAAGGAAAAAAAATTTCAATATGTTGTTAGCGTTTCCCAAACGTAAACCAACATTCAGAAGCCAGGTGGAAAAATGAAAGTATTACACCCTCCCTACTTCACAATTAGCAGCCAGGTGTTACTAATCAAATGCACAGGGTTAGTCCATCATTAAGAAGTGTGACTACCTCTAGAAAAGCAGAACCTTTGGCAAGTTGGCGTTCTGGAGCATGGAGGTGTGTG
>NW_018127882.1:5400684-5417544 GCF_001952655.1 Monopterus albus | reverse complement strand
TTTTTAGGCCATGATGAATAAAAACAAAAAAATTGAAGGAGGATATACTTTCTTTTTACCACGACCGTATACGCTCATTTTCTAACTTGCATTTTGGCACTGGACGTCCCATTTTCTCTCCCCTCCATGGGCATCGTTTGCATGTGTGGTGTATGGTATTCTCCTGTCACGTCGCCAGTAAAATCCTAAGCAGTATATTAAAGAAAACACTAAAAAGCTAGTAGAAGTGTGTACATGTGTTCATGCCAGAGAGACAGAATGAGTGAGTGAGTTTGGACCCAAATACTCAATCCACTGATTTTTCTCTACTTGGCACATTTTCAAGCCAACTGATGCGTTCCAAGAAAAAACACCATTATAACACTACTGGGTGCAAAACGAAGTTTTCAGGGTGAAAAGAAGTCAGTAGGGACACAAAGGGCAAAGGAGGTGTGATTTCTAATGCGGCTGCATCATCTGAATGAAACATACTGTGTATTAAGGGGGTTTTTCCTCCCCACTGTCACCAAGTGCTCATTCAAGGGGGATTTGTTGGGTTTTTCCCTTTATAATATCAACAATAGGAAGGTCTAAGTGTCCTAAGACCAATTCTGTTGTGGTTTGGTACTATACAAATAAAATTGAATATTGGTGTAAATGAAATGCTATGGTACAGGGAGCATGACTGGAGCCATGCTGCATTTGAGTGATTATTAGCATTAGGGGAAATTGTTTCTTTGTAGTTTTATATTGCATTCTGACATAACTTTTAATTTGTCACCAATGGAGCATGCCTAAAATATGTCAACTTTACATTTTTCTACTCTTTAATGGCACTGTGTTATACTGTACAGTACAGTGTCATACTGCTAAACAGTCATTATGAATGATAACAGTGTAGGTGTACTAAAGCCTTGACCGAGGATACAGTGAGATCACCAATTTAATCTTTTCAGGTTCATACTTATTTTAACTGTCATCACCCTAATTATAGTGACAAATGTGCTCATTACAAAAGGCTACAATATCTGTTCCAAGCTATAATGTCATGCTGTAGCAAAAGAACAAGTGGGAAAAAGAGACAAAGGCGAGAGAGCGACAAACAATGACTTCAGAAGGAAGGAAAAGCATAAATAAAAAATGCAAGCTCATTCTGTGTTTCAAAGAAAACCTCAATTTGACTCACTTTCAGTGCTGCCTACAAGGTGACTTACAACCAAAATAAAACTATTCTTTCTTGAGATGGAGCCACGCTGAACCAAAGGCATCCCAGAAGACATTGTGCTAGATTTCTGCTCCTGTAAAAATCACATTGAGGCCAGGTTATTTTGGAAACTCATATCTCAGGATACAGACTCATTTCTGTGCTTAATTCTGACTCTAAATTAGTCAGTATGCTACTTGTCAAGTCATGATGGATGTGTTCCACCCTCTTGATGGATGGACTGCATGACTTGAAGTAAACTGCTGATTGCACCACATATATGGAGATGTAATTCATTTCTCAGGATCTGACCAAGCTTCAGTCAGTTATAGATATCCTTGAACCCTATTTGAACATGATGCAGGAAGCATTTGTGAGCCTAACGATGCTTTATCACATTAAGCCTGCTTTTCTGTCCTACAGATGCATCCATACTTGAACATATAAGCACAGCACAGACAGAATATCTGCCATATTGTTGCCATAAATCCTGAACCTGCCCATCATTCATAAAAAGCTTTAAATAGATGAGCAACTAACCAAAGCGAGATACATCTCACCCCCTCCTCCTATTTGTACCCATTTCTCCTGGCTATGAGATTTATTCCTGTTACAGGGGCAAGGACATCTATTAAGCTCTGCTGAAGGTCCAGTGTAGCAACACTGATGCCTGTAGATCACACACTATCATGAACCTCGATGACAGCTCACTCTGAGGGGCTGATCTGATAGAGTGTAAGATCTTAGGTGCTGTCGTGTGATCCATCACACATCCTTCAATACCAATATGCGCTCTTCATCAAGGCTGGGGCAAGGATGAAGGAGACAGGCTGTAAAAAATGGAGCCCACCTCCTGTGTTCCTCCTCTTAGCCCCACCGTCACTCATTTATATTACCTCTGATGAGCCAGCAGTTAAAGGCCTCATTAATAAGTGCCTGCTGGAATCAGACATTTGGTGAAGTCCTCCAGAGTCTACTCTCATTGTCTTTTACACACACACACACACACACACACACACACACACACACTTTCTATCTCAGCTATGATTTCAGATGGGAAGATAACAAGGATACCAGGGAGAAATTAATGTCTGTACCATTAGGCAGTTTGAAGTTTGACCCTTGGCCAACTGACTTGTACACTTTAGTGCCTGTCTTGTGCAACTGAACAAACCCTGCTAAAAGGCAATGGGGAAAACATATCACCTGCTTAAAAGGACAGGGAAATGTTTTGCTACTCAATATTGTTGTTTTCTCTCTTTGTGGGCAGTTTAAATCTATTATACAATGGCAAATTACTGTAGCTTGGTGCCTACTAGAACAAGTACAGTAGCAACACCTCTGTGCCCCAGGAGCAGAGAATAGTGTCATATTCCTGGAAGTAAATGTAGTCATTCCACAGCACCATTAAAGTTTCAGCAGTGCTGCAGTTTTCTTGGTGAGGGGCTGCACAGTTAGTACCTGTGGGGTTTTCAGGACCTCCTGCTGGTGTCTAGGTGTTAGTGTAGCAGGTCCAGGAGCCTGAGAAGTCCCACTGGAGAAAAGGCACATGGTGGTTAATCACACTGGGTATGGAACCTGGTTATCGGCTGCATGTTAGTATTGCTGGCACCTGAGCATTCAGGTTTGGATATGTGTTCAGTACTTGTGGCTTAGTTTATGGGGTTTTTTTTGAAAGAAAGTAAGGTCTCTCATTCACAGCCAATTTTATCAGCTGAACATGGTGTTCTCCTGATCCCATTTGCAATTCAGCTTTTCAGATACAGTATACTGCAAGACTGGATACAACTACACCAGAATCATCATTCCCACACTAATCAGTTTAAAGCTGCATTAACAAAGATTTAGCACAAGTTTTCTCAAGTTTCACATACAACTCATGGTTATGTCTGTCAATTATGTAACACTGAATATGATGGGATAGTGGCCTGAACATTAGTACTCTATCAATATTACTGGGAAAAAATATTCCTCTGTATAAGTTGCTTGTGTTACTGCAGATACACTACAAACAATGTTCGACATATGTATGTACATCGCAAAAATGTAAACTTCTATATTTGTCATTGTGTCGATACCATTTTACAAATGAAAGTAAACCAATAGCCAACTATCAGTAAATAGCATTGCCTCTTTATTTCTGGTTAGCCCCAATATGGGTGAATGTGTTGGGTTTATGAACACAGAGCAGACATTTTCTGTGGTTTGCTGCTGGTAACATTATATCAACACAGGTCTGGCTATTACTCAGTGGTCAATCGAGCAGTATAGTCACATAGTTTCAGAACAAATTCATAAAATTATGTTTACATATACTGCCTAAATCATCACCTTACGTTCTCATTAGACAATGGCATAGACTGATGCCATGCTTAATGTTGTTTTCACTCGTTTTGCCCTATAATTCTAAAATTCTGCTTTTCAGCCAAGCCTTTTCGGTTCAGCTGTAGGGTGTTGTGTTCAGTATATTCAATTTTTTTTTTTTTTATTTGTGTTTGAGACACAAAGCTTCTTGAGCTTATTCTTGTGAGGAAGCCAGTGCTCTCTGTGAAAATACAGTACATGGAAATCAGTGTGTGGGAGTCAGTCTACGTAATTTAATAGCTCAGTGTGGTTTTACTGGGAGTAGAAAGTGAGGTACCTGTAGCACTGTAATCCATTCATGTTTCCTGTGTGAAAACAATGGATTCCAGGTGTGTGAGTAAAATGGGTCATGAGTTGTACATTTTTGACACTTTTCAGGATGCAATTAGAGTTTAGGTAAACAAAACTGAAAATAATTATGCTGTTCACATCATAAATGTAGTTTCAACAGCTACTGCTGATTAATAGCCTTCTCTATTGTCATTTCCATTACATAATAAATGTGTCAGAGACCAGCGTGACTTTCAGATCCACTAGGAAAGGAAGCAACAGTTTGTTTGCACTTATTTCCTTGTATCTAATCTAACACAGAGAAAATAGGTCGAGGACAGATGCAGCAGGTCCAACACATACAGACTGAACAACAGGGCTTTTCACAGGATCCCAGTTCAGAATTCCTATAGATGTGTAATGCAGAGTGATGCTAGTGAACTTCTCATCAGTGTCACTTAAGCATGACTCCATGAAAGCCACACTGGCCACTGTTGGGGGACCTGGGGGCCTGTGCATGCCTTTTTGTCTTGCTTGCCTGCTCGTACAGTAAAGAGGGTAGATACGTATGTATGTGGTGCACGGGGGGGATCATAATCACCCACCACCTGACCTTTGTTTAGGCATAGAACACTGCACGGTTGCCTTGCAATCCCATAACCTTTTACTCCTTTGCCAGCCCTATAATCCCCTCATTCAAGTTCAGCAGCTCTTTGTTGGGTGCCTACTAAAAGCCTGCCATAACACTGATCTTGAACATCAAACTGTTTGCATTTCCTTTTACATTTTCCTTGTATTATTTTATCACTGTTCCTGTTCAGTGACTAAGGATGCACTGCATTAAATGGAGCCCCTACTGTTGTTTATTTGGTTGTCTTTAATTTGAGTTATTTTGTGAGCTTTGGTGGTATTGATCTAAGCCTATTTCTTTCTTATTCTCTTCTGTCCCTCTCTCCTCTCTTTTCCTTCTCTCTGTCGTTGTGTGTTATAGTATAGTATATGTACTGTTATTTAAAGCTATTGCTCTAGCTAATGTTTGATGTCTTTTAATTTGCCTGTATTTCTGCATTTTGTTCTTGCAGTTTTTTGTTTTTTTTTTTGTTTCTGTTTGTGGTGAGCTTTCTAACAACACTTCATTCTGTTATGGTACCACTGCAGTCCAGGATGATGCTGCCCCAGGTACCCAGGAGTACATTATGTTACGGCAGGACCCCATCCACTCTGCGGATATAAGGAGTAAAGGGTCCCCCTTTCGTGCTAAGTGTCACGAAATCTTCTGCTGCCCGCTGAAGCAAGTCATCCACAAAGAGAGTGCAGAACCCGAAGGTTTGTTCACAACCCCTCGTTTTGATTTGCTGATGCTCCTTGCCTCCCTTGCCCACTCCTGTCTTGTCCCCCCCCAATATGCTGTGTGAACTGATCGTTCTTCACCCCTCCAAACTAAGTAATCTTTTAATCCTGTCCCATTTTTAGAGAATATCTTATGCGCTTCTGCTCCTTTCTAGCATGTGTGTGTTTGTGCAAAAATATATGTATGCGTGTGCACAAATGTGAGTGCCTGTGTGTGTTTGAGCATAGTATATTACTGAACACTCAGGTTCTGTTTGCTTGCAGAGACCTTGTAGGAGGACCTCTCTCCCTGGATCTCTCTGCTGCTGTCCAGTGTGGTGTGTCTGTACAGTATGAGCGTGTGAAATACGTGTGTTTGCTCGCACACCTTTTATGTTCGACTGAGGAGCATAGCATCTGTAGCTCCTGCCCACCCCTCCCTACCCCAAACCATTAACTCCATCATTGCCACCCTGAGGCACATGCACAGAGCAAAACAAAATGCAAAAAGAAAAGCGGTTATAGATGGCAGCAGCTGCTGCCCTAAAGAGTTCAATGACTAGGCAATTTCACTGTGTGTTACCACTTTATCTGGTCTCATAGAACAAAAATTATGAAACTCTTATCTCCCTTTGTGAGATTTAAATATTTCACATTCATGACTTAACAGCAGTCTAACTCAGCTCACACCCCCCCCCCCCCCCTTCCTATCCTATGCTTCTGCCTGTGGCTCGGTGGTCTTAGCGACTACAGACCACCCTGTCAGCGCTTCCTACCTTCCTTCTTTCCCTGCTTCACTGTCTCCCTTCCAAAACCTTACTCACCTTTTCCCCTACCTCTGTTTCTTTTTCATTCTTTAATGCTTGCAGCAGCATGAGCATATGCCTGCGCACTGTATATGTTATATCAGCCTTTGTACAGTTAGGACACACGCTAAACTGAAAAGCTAAATCTGTGCTCTGAGCATGCTGCCATATCCTGCACTGCCTGGCATTTATCCCTAAATAGAGTGCTAAGTTTGTAGAAATGGCTTTTCTTTGCAGACTTCCTGATAGGTAAGATATGAATAATCTCACTACTGTTATGTTCTCTGCAGTGTATTGCTTTGTCTTCTGTTGTATCTAAAAAATGGCCATGTTTGTTACAGTATTTCTGCGCTTAGATAGCAGGTAACCTGTTGAAGGCTGACTGCTTAACCAGTGCAGGACTCACACACATGCACTTATCCTTGTGAGAAAGACAGAGAGAGAGAGAGAGAGAGAAAGAGACAGAGAGAGAGAGAGAGAGAGAGAGAGAGAGAGAGATAAAGAAGTGGATTACTCATGGAGGTCTGGCTAGAGAAGTACAGATGTATTATTCAGTTTGGCTGCAGCTCTAGTTGGACGTGACTGAATTTACAAAGGAAGTGGGGAGACTACAGCTCTTACGCAAGCTGCTCATGAGGACGTCATTATTGTTGATGCATGATGCAGATGGAAACTGTGCTGAACCAAGTGTGGAGCAGGCTACACAGACAAACACACAACCTACAATACAGAGCTGTCTGCTAAAATTCTTACTAGAAGACATTAATAACACAGAAATGCTAACATACTTAGGACAGTAGGCCTTGATATATTTGCACGTAATGTACCTTTATTTTCATTTGGAAAAAACACAAGAACGTTGTATGTTCTGTGAGACCTGAGACGGAAAGTCAGTCTTGTCACGCTGTTACTATGGCAACAACATTTCAACTGCTTTGCGTTGCACTTATTAAAGATTTGTGGATTTTCATGGTCTCTAGATTCTACGCCAGCTAACACTAGGCTACATGTTAAATAAAGTTTGTAGTCACATTGGATTGCAGCACAGACTGTTCCAGTCAGGGACTCCTGGTTGGCTGGTTTGGATTATATTTAATAATGACTGGCTGCTATTATACTGAAGGTAGTAAAAGCAAAAGGCAGTGTTTCTAATGGGATTTCTGCAGTTTAAAATAGTTTTAATACCAGATGTACTTAAATTCAATACTTCTCTCACTGTTAATGTACATGTCTAAGAAATTGCAGAAAACAAACAATGAGGTCCCACAATTACTTATTAATAAGTAGCCTGCATTAATTCATTCACATTTACTGTTCACCAGTACTTCCAAGCTCTATCCTGTACTTGTGGGAATTACTGAAAATGTCTTTGGAGCACAGACACAAAAAGGTGTCACGTGACTATTAATATTTCTCTTAAAAGTAATTTTTAAAGAGCTGTTTTAAAGACTACAAAGACAGACAAAAGTATCCCAAAGGCGGGCAAAGCCACCCCAAAGATAACTTAAATGTACCATACAGGTGGCATCACTGAAGCTTTGTCTGTGCGCCGAGGCCCATGGTCTATGACATGTTCATGTCTGGGCCCAGAAAACTGGTAGAAATCTGAAAGATAAAATAACCAAATGAAAAATTCATTTTGAGACAAGAAAAAAAAAATTATGTAACATAAACAGCACTCAGAAAGCACAAACCTCTGCCAGCTCATAATGCCATCTGACCTAAAAGCATTATTCCCATGATATCCCGACTCTCATAACATAATTCCGTGACCATGAAAACCTATAGCATTTGGAATCACATTGGTATCATGATTAGTTTGAAAGCCACTCAAGAAAAACCATTTCGATAATGCTTATTTTGTTGAGCTCTAGCTCAGCTACAGTGCTGTTGAAGATGCGCCAGAGTCACTGACCCTCTACTGAATCAGCAGAGTTTTAGCTACAATTTGATCTTAGCCGCAAGTCTGTTGCATTATTTTGTCATCTCACAGTAGTGAGTTTCCCACGAGCCCTATAAATTTGACCATTTTGGATGACCACATCCAGAATATTACTTGGATCCAGATCATGCTTTGGTGGGTGGTAGATTATATGTGGATGTTATCTTGTCATTTTTGTTCAAGCATTCTTGGTATTGTGTATGGAGTTACTGTAGAAGCAAAAATATTGAAGTTTGCCCTATGTTACATACATCCATTATTTCTACTGCTTATTCCTGAATAGGGTCACGGGGGGCTGGAGCCAATCTCAGCTGACGTTGGGCGAGAGGCAGGGTACACACCCTGGACAGGTCTCTAGTCTATCACAGGGCTGACGTATAGACAAACAACCACACACACACACGTGCAATTTAAATCAACCAATCAACCTAAGATGCATGTCTTTGGACTGTGGGAGGAAGCTGGAGTAGAGAACCCACACACTCACAAGGTGAACGTGCAAACTCTGCATAGAAAGGCCCCGGGTCAGACCAGGCTCAAACCCGGAACCTTCTTGCTGTGAGGCGACAGCACTAACCACTGCACCAGCCCCCTATTTTACAATGGTGAGGAATCCAAACACTCCTGGATCTGGATGACGATTTGGATCAGCACTAAAATCGTATGGATTGTTCCGTGAGTCATACCCTACCGCTCCAAAAAATGTAATCAAAATCCATTCATTACTTTTTGAGTTAAGCTGTGAACAAACCAACAAATGCTGGTAAAAGCATAACCTCCATGGCAGAGGTAATAAGCCCTTTGCAAATAAAATTAATACCTTTAATAGCTTTAATACCTTCTACAGCCTATTTTGAGAAAACTAAGGTCGATACTTTTTAAGACTTTTCAAGACCAACATATACACATGCTGTTTGTCCAGTTGTGACACTGGAGCGTGCCTGCTGCAGGTGATTCGGAAATGCTCTGAAATGGACAAACATTAAGTTAACATCAAAGATCAACTTTGACAGTCACTAATCTGCAGTATCATCTTCTCTGAGCCTAATTCTGATGAATATGCCAGCACTACATCAAAGTGGCTGATACAAAGACGAAGATTTTATACATCACTAGACACATGCTGGATAGAACAATACATCGGCAGCACATAGGGTTGGAGTGCAGCACCAAGAGGATGAGCACACATGATATCAGCACATTTCTGCAGAGCTGCTGGGAGTGCAAGATGACAGAGAGCACTGGACTTTTACTCCATCCTCAAGCCTGTGTGTGGCGCCTGCTGTCAGTTGGTTCTCTATCTTACTCTCTTTGACTCAATCTGTGTCATCACCCCTTAATTCCTCATTTTCAAATCTCTCTGGTTCCTCTGCTTCTGTCTCTGGTTCTGTTTGGTTGCTCTAGAGCAGAAACAAAAGATGGCGCCTAAGAAGCAGATCTGTGTAAATATCCCATCTATAATTCAGAGGACTGCAAGAGTGTGTTTATACATCCAGACTATGCTACAGTATATACAGTATACACAGTCAGACAGATATCCATATAGAAATGTAAACACTTAAGTACAGGATGAAAGTATATGTGTGTTTTCATTTTTGTGGGATAGTGAACCAGATGTTGCTGTTTTTTCAGTTGAATTGGGCAGTGTTGTGCATTTGTGGCCCCAAATTTGAACTGGAATACTCAAAATATTTTCATATCTTCAGCATTGACTTACTGTAGAGGCTGTCTTGGCTGTGATTGACACAAAGAATTTTGCCTCAAGTGGGATGAGTTTAAATTAGATTTTAAATGCAAAATGAGTTAGAAATTTTGTCAGACACAGATGAGGGTGGGCCCCACCTCTCGTCAGCTGGAGTTGGCTCCCTATCCAGTATAAACGGTATAGCTAATGGATGGATGTTGCTCATTCATCCAAGAAAATGTAATCAGAAGTGCAAGAGCAATAGTAGCCCCATCCATTTCCCACACCCAGTGTAAAATGTGGGGTGTTGATTTGCCACAGAATCAGTATAGTACAACTGCAGGTCAGCGTCGCCCCTTATAACAGTAGACCATTGTTTTAGAGAGTCCTGCTCACACTCTGCAATGTTGACAAGAGACAAACATACAGCCTCGGGATGCACCACAATGTTGTCAGCAACAAGTCGATACAGTACATAAATATACTATGCATGAATAAATAATGGTCATGATAATGTGCCAGGAGAGTGTCGACTGGCAGGAGAGTGTCAGTGTCACATCGGCACATTACGCTCCGCTGTGCCTACTGTACTTGACCTCTCTGGTTATATTTAAAAGCTTAAATGTGCAATCTGCATTACATTAAAGTTTTAACATGTACCTTTGCTTTACTCATACCCAGATTGACAGTGGGTAGACCTGAAAAATAAGCTCTTAGTCCTAATAATAGCAGGCTATGGTAAAATAATATTTCTGTCAAATAATCCCTTGTGTATAAAAGAGTAATGTTTTAAAAGCCTGATTTAAATAGCTAATTAAACGTCAGCTTTTATAAAGCACAATGTACAGTAAATGCATGGTTCACTGACATGAAATAATAACTGCATTTTTTTTTTAATCAGTATCTGTCACAGCAGACTCACTTTCCCCTATATTTACACACTTATTTATTCATATTTGACCATAAATTCATTCTGGTTCCTTGGTGGAGGTAAAAACTACTCTGAAGACTGATGGAGAAGTGAGACAAGTTGCCAGGCCTATAACATTTCATCACTGTCTATTTAATTAGCACTTCTCTCTTAATCACTTCCAAAACAAATGTTCTCAGCAAAAACCACATGGAATGAAATAAAGGCACAAACAATTGGGAACATTCAGTTAAAAAATACAGCACATTGATATCATGAGTGAGTGTGTGTATCTACATTAACATATTGTAATGTTCATGTACAGCATCCAGGGCATGTTGTAGTAATTATCCTCTGAATGTGCACTGTGCCTGCCACTGCAGGACAAACCTTCACCATCCCTCCTAAACAAACTGAAGGCTGGCCCTGGTTTGCACAGTGTTCTTGATAAATATAGTACACGCAGCACATTATCCCCCTTGTCACAACTTTTTTCCTAGCTTTTCCATCATTAATACGTAGGTTGTCAGCTGTCAAGCAGATGAGTTGTCATTGCTCATTGTTGAAAATAGCAACTGAGGGTGGAAAGAAGTACAATGCAGCAGCTGACCAGTAAGGAGGCTTTATCTCAGCAGTCCACATCTGCTGAATCAGAGTGCATGATATGTAATATTTTGACAGTATTTCAGTTATACAGCAGTGCTTGTTTCATGTTCTGAGCCCAACTATAAGAAATCCCAACATTTGCATTATTTACTGCATACCAAGGAATAAAAAGATGGAAGTACAGTACAGTAGTATTATGCTGTTTTATATCCCCCCAAATAAACAAATGCAGCCTTTATCCTCCATTGTTCACATGAGCAGCTCTACTGTTTGCGCAGATTGTCCCCATCACTCCCACTCTGACTCAGATATGACAAACCTTCCCCCAGCTTGACACTAAAATCCCAGTTTACAGTATGTCATTGGACCTGCTATATTACTGTTCATTCAGTGAAATTCCTGTTTATCTACACAGGTGGGCTCTAAATCTCAGCTAAACAAAAACAATCAAGAGTCATCAAGCTATAGTAATTGCGAAACAAGCAGTGTGTAGGTTTTCCCTAGAGTAAACAAGCATTAAGATATTTAATTAGGGGCAATGAGGCAAACTGCTGAGTCGACATCACATTGACAGGAGGCTAGGAAAGTGGCTCCTGACAGCTGCCAGGATAGAGACTGCACACGGACAGGTTTGTGTCCATTTTTGGGGTAAACCTGAGGTAAAGACGTACTACATTAACAAGTCAAAACTTTTTTAAGTGTAACATTGTTCAAAAAAGTTTGTCTGGTTAACTTTTTCTTTCTGTACATACAGATGGGTGACAAATTAAAGGAAAAACAAAGTGAGCAACACAAACTTTTAAGTGTCTCCAGAGTCGCTTCAGTGCTCCTCTGGAGGGAGGAAACACCATTCCCCTAAAACACATTCCCTCACTGTGATCAACACAATGTTTCATATTCACAACATTAGAGCTGCAACCACTAGTCAGTTCAGTAACAGGAATTTAGCTGGAAACTATTGTGAAGCAGAAATCCCCAACATTTTCTGATTCCACCTTCTTCAGTGTGAGGAACTGGTGCTTTTCTTTGTAATACATTATTATGAACTGAATGTCTTTGGATTTGTTGGCTGTACAAAACAAGACATTTGAAGACACCAACTTTGTGTCTGCTAAGTCAAAATGGTCATTTCCCCCCAAATTTCTGACAATTATAATGATAAATCAAATAATCATTAATAAGAAAACCATCAGCAGATTAATCAGTGAGCCATGCATTTATTGTTATTTCCACTGATTATTCTGAATTTTCCTTTAATTTCACACCTATCTATAGTTTTCAGCATTTTCAGTACCCAGTGCCCTTAAAGCCCTTGTGCCTTGAATTTTTATGTGATTAATGAACCTTTAAAATAATTTTGATGAGTTTTGTTTGGCTGTGATAGGGCTAATTCTGTGATAGACAAATTTTAACCCATAATATCCAGGACTATTTAGAACCCCACATGATCCCAGCTGAAATCAATAGGCTGCACACTATGTACAGTTTCTGGTACTCTGCCAACACTGCAGCGGGCCTCTGTTAGTTACTGTATTTATCAGCCTGGTCCTCTCCCCAAGTCACAACAGATATTCATTAGGAGCAACTCTTCCCACTCTCCCTTTCTGTGCCCCATTTTCTTTACTTAGGCCAACCAAAAGTAACGTGTACTGTTAATTGTGAGACAAAAATCTGAGCAAAATGTTATACAGTACGTGCATTTTGAAAATAGTGATTGAAGTCTTGTATCATTTCTGTGCAGGGGACACCAGAACAGGCAGGACAGTTTGGCTCAAACACACACAGACAAAGTGGGAGGGTTGTTTTGGGTGCTGGCAAGGTTACGTAAAGCCCTTACTTGTTTCATCTCAGAGGGGCACCAAGTAATGTGCCGGTCTGCCAGCCAGGGTTAATGCTGGCTGGGATTCATACAGACACCCAATTTCTCCCCGTCATGTCGCCTGCCACCCCTGGAGATAGCTTGGCTCTTCCAGAGAGACTGACAAAACCCAGATTAAGGAGAGAAAAGTTATACTGTCCTCCATATAGTGTAGGGTTATATTTTTATATTTTGGAGAAATACTGGTTAACATTGTAGAAACTTTAGTCAAGAAATGAGATCAGAATTTTTACCTATGGTAGCCAGTCTGTCTTCTTACCCGTCTCCCCTTCTTGTACAGTATTTTTGTGTTCTGCACTAGAAATCGTTTGTTTACTTCCTTCTCAGTGGTGGTAAAATGTCTGGAGAGTATCCAGGGTATTCCACAGTCAGCGTAGTCAATTTAATGCCAACTCAGTGATCTGTATGCTGTACAATCTCCTTCCCAACTCTGCAACAGCAGCTGCTGTAAAAAGATAAATCCGCCAAAGTATCCTGGTTATATATTGTTTCGCTGCTGATTTACTGTCAATAATACACATTGTGTCAAAGAATGTGAGAGCATTCGTATGGAAACTCAGTATATGACACGCAAAGCATCCCTGAACCCTATCCTCACTAAGGCAAAGATCAGATACATATGTGGCTTGACACATAGCATCTTCACTGTGTTTGCTCAGATCAAGCAGCGGCTGGTCCAAAGGCTTGTAATTGCAGTCGCCTCTGAGAGCCAGGTTCACTCAGTTGTCTGACCATTGACACTGTTCTACCAAGATGATCTAACAAAAAAAGACTTAATAATTCCAGTGAGTCTGTAACTTTACTATCACCAACACAAGTACAAGCTCTGTGTGGATGTAGGAGTGAAGGCAGGTCTACAGGGTCATCAGGTGGGCACCGTCTCACCAACTGGTGTTTCGTTGAGACACGACACCGAGAAGGCTCAGCAGTGTGTTCCAGCATCCCAGAATCGCCCCCCTCTTTGCCTGCACCCACACACCCAACACACCTTTCATCTACTCAGGCTAATTCAGGCTAACTGTTACCACACACTCACTAGCACTAGCAAAAATTTCAACCGCAGTTCTAGCCACCAAACATTTACAAGTACTGTTCAATGCAAGGTGCCTCACCACTGTGCTCTTCACCTGCCTCCAAGCACCTTTTCCCTCCCTGATGTATTCTACGGCCCTTGTTTGGTGTCACTTTCCTCCTGCCACAGCTACATACCTGCAGTTGTCTTTCTTCTACTTTTGATACTGTTGCTTCTACTGGAGTGCCCGTCCTACTCAATGACAAATCTGTTCCAAAGTCAATAACTGGGTGTCCTGCCATCTGTTCCAAAGTCAATAACTGGGTGTCATCATCCACCCCTGCTCTCACTGACTCTCAGGGTATGCTCTTTTGCTTAACTTTACCCCTCCATAGCTTTGTACAGTACACCTGAGCAAAAACTTTATACTATAATATGCACAGGTGTGGGGATGTATGTGTCACACTAACTCAGAGCCCTCACCTAAATTTAGGATTTACATAAGTATCATCTGAGTTCTTTTAAAAAAATAACACAGGAAAAGCTAAAACTTAATGAAAACAACTGAATGTGATGATAATAAAATGTAGAGAAATCAGTCATTTCTAAACATTATATCATAATTGCTCCAGCGTGATCTCTGAAGGTCATTGTAAATGCATGTGCCAGGGACTAGATGGATTCGATATAAATAATGCAGAGCGTTTATGAAATGGTAATTCTTCACCTGTCTAACAGTGGCAGTCCTCTCCCCTTCATCAGCTCCCTCCAGCATGCGTTTGTTCACTAAGATGTACAGTGCTTCTCCATTACCCTCTGCAGGTGTTTGACAAATTAGCTCTGATGTAAGTAACTCAACTGGCCTATATGACGTGCCCTTTATCTAGAACAAGCTCCAGCAGAGTGAGGCGCTCCTGACTCGTGCAGCTTTGTTCCTCATCGTCATCACCGCACGCAAACACGCACCCTCCACCGGGTGTTGCATCAATATGTCAGGAACAGGAGGGCAGCGGCTCATTATTGTAGACGCAAATCAAATTTTACAGCACACATATGTATGAGCGGCCAAACGGGACAGACTGCTGCACTGGACTGAATACCAACATACTGCAGAGGTGTTGTATCTGTATGGCTGTCCTGAAGTTCAGCTGCCAGGCACTGCATGCACACTAAGGAACATACACACACACATTCACACAACTGCACCAATGAAGGCTAACTACATAATATTCCAACCAAATATTCTTCACTTTTCAGTCAACCAGTGTCCAGCCTAGTGTCCACACACCACAACCACTCCTGGCTTCAGCACAGTACACTCTGCTGTTGCTCCAATGACCCGCCAGTCCTCCTTTAATTACTTGATCTGGTTGCACTTGTCTGTCTGATGGTTCTGGTGCATATGTTCTGTGCATGTGTGCGTTCCCTGGGACCTATGACCTTATGGCAGCCATTAGTGTTAGCTTGCTAATTCTCGAGCCGGAAGAAGAATTAGACACCCATCTCATCAAGCCAGCATGCATTGACAGCTGTCTCTTTTTTCAACACACCCTCTCTTCCTCCCACACATACACTCAGAGGTAAGCAAACAAATGGAGATCAAAAGGCTATGATAAGTCAGATTGTTAAAGTGTCAGCCAATAAAGGCAACTACGTGTTACTTAGGTGCTGTAATAAAACAAGTGCCTCTTCAATGTAATGATGAATACTACTGTAGGAATGTGCCCTTGGCTCTGTTCCATTGGGGTGTGTGAGTAGGAAGTCGCAAGCCTCAGATGCATGTTCAGTCTGATGTAATGGGTAGCAATCGGGCTGACGGGAGAGCAGTCCTTCAATAGTACTGATGATCTCATCACAACAGGCCAGTGTCATGCAGCCTCCCATCTCTAATCTGTGCTCCTGGCTGCCAACAGCACTGGTTGACATGTCCTAATTTCTTCATGTTATCTCCTCATTTGCAAATACACACAGTGACCCTGGATGATGGTGCGTATGGCAGGTCATGCCTAGAGATTCAGGAACGATTCTGTTCCCACACCCTGTGGTACAAATCTGATGAGCAGGATTATGGTAGACTTGTTCTGACTTGTTGTGGCAGCTGCTTTTGTAAACTGACAACATATCACAGCTGCTTTGCTGCTTAGGGAAATGAGGGCTCCAGTTATTCCCACTGACCATTCAGTTTGTAACAGAGGGCTCAATTGATTGGATTTGATTTATTCATTCAAGCATGTGAAACAGTTGATATGTCAACACATGTAATTTCACACATATCCAACAATAATAATCCAATATCAATTTGCTTATACCTAGTACATGCTTGAACGGAGTAGGAAGAAGTTAGACTTATCTAGTCCTACCCTGTGACATCATTTTACAACTTTTAAATCCTAAGCAATATCTCTAGATAAATAATTATCCTCTACACCACACAAGTAATATACTACAGAATTATTACAGAGTGTTAACATTCTACATAATTACATTCATAGTTAATTATCTTCTACGCTACACAAGTAATATACTAAAGAATTATTACAGAGTGACTGATCATTTGATTTGATTTGATTTGATTTATTCTTTCAAGTATATAAAACAGTTGATATGTCAACACACATAATTTTACACATATCCAACAAATGCTAATCCAATATCAATTTGCTTATACCTAGTACATGCTTGAATGGAGTAGGAAGAAGTCAGACTTATCCAGTCCTACCCCATGACATCATCTTACCATCATTGGTTTGCAAGCAATAAATGATTCACTTCTACACACACACACATATTATACTAAAAAAGACTATAAGAGTGTTAACATTCTTACATCACACAAGTGATATACTAAAGAATGGTTACAAAATATACACACATT
>NW_018127882.1:5366827-5400638 GCF_001952655.1 Monopterus albus | reverse complement strand
TGCTATACGTACAACCAAAAAAAGATTTTGTATTTCCATAAGTGGGGTAAAACTATGGAATAATTTAAGTGTAGACATAAAAAATAGTAATAGAATTGACGAGTTTAAACATAAATATAAAGGTATGTGTCAATCAAGATATATGCAAGAAGAGGTTTAATGATTAATTAGATGGAACATTGTGGGTGTGGTGTATGAATGTTAACACTTTGTAATAATTCTTTTGTATATTACTTTGTGTGGGTAGAAGTGAATCATTTACTGCTTGCAAACCAATGATGGTAAGATGATGTCATGGGGTAGGACTGGATAAGTCTGACTTCTTCCTACTCCATTCAAGCATGTACTAGGTATAAGCAAATTGATATTGGATTATGTGTAAAATTATGTGTGTTGTCATATCAACTGTTTTTACATGCTTGAAAGAATAAAGAATAAATCAAATCAAATCAAATCCTCCAATCTATTGACCTCCAATCTATTGAGGGTAGTTACTCATGCTGGTACTGTTATTAATCAATGTATTTAATATATTTCAAGTACCTTTCGTGTTATTTTTATTATCCTCTAATACTTTAGAATAATATTGTTTCTTACATCTCCTCAAAATCTCAATTAATTTGTTTTTATATGACTTATATTTTTCTTCCGCCTTCTTTGATCTGTCCTTTATGAATTCCTTATATAACGCATTCTTCTTTTTACATGCATTCTGTAATCCCTTACTCATCCACGGTTTCCCTTGCCCCATAAAGTCCTCTTTTAGCCTCCTTACAGCATGTTCGTTCATCACCCTCCTATAAAAAAGATTTGTTTTTGGCCTTTCATTTCTAACATGGCAGTCATAAACCAAAAATACAGGTAAATGATCACTAATATCATTTATAAGTAATCCACTAGACATTTTGCTATCAATATCATTAGTAAATATATTATCTATTAGTGTCGCATGCTGGGTTGTTAATCTACTTGGTTTTGTAATTTTTGGGTATAAACTACATCTATATAATGTGTTAATAAACTCCTCAGTTCCTGTGTGCTTGTTAGGATTCAACAAATCTATATTAAAGTCACCACATATGAACATTAATTTATGACTTATTGACGAGTAATTTTCTTCCACCCAGTCATTAAACTTTTCTATACTGGCTCCAGGTGCTCAATGCAACCATTCAATCATGTTAAAGCATAACCTCTGACTTAGTGCATGGCACAGGAGGGTGATCTTGCTGTAAGGCCTGGTACAAGGATAAGGCAAAAGACAACAAAAACCACTGTACTGTTATTCCCCTCTCAGCCATTAAATAATACACTGAACCTCAGAGATAAGGAGTCCCACTGTCATTTACCTCTGTATTCCTCAGTGTTATTATTAATCACTATTGACTCTAAAATTAGGGTTAGGCTGTAGAATGTCTCATCAAAAACTTCCACTAAACACACTGTTTGAATGTGAATTAGTGAGTAACACAATCCATTTGATCTGGTCTCTTTACACAGACAGGAACTGGAATGCAGATCTTTAGATTCTAATCTCTCACACGCACACACACACACACACACACACGTACCATACAAACCATACTATACAACCAGTCTTCTCCTCTGCCTATAGACAGGTGGGACTAGTGAGTCAGGCAAGAAATTGTTAGAGATAAAGGTAAATCTACCTCAAAATCCCCCAGACCCCCTCTCTCACCATGGCTGCACAACACACACACACACAGACAGGAGGCACTGCAGCAAGGAGTCCTCCATTCTGCCTTTGGATCTTTTGAATGCCTCTCCATCCTTTTTGAAGGGTTCATACAAAGAGCAGGATTGAAGAATGCACGAATACTGCACACAGTTAAATCCTATTTAACTATTTCCAACCCAAATCAAAGAGAAAAATAAATATAAGATTTGGCACTGCTTGTGAGAATAGATGAATTTGAGGAATTAGCTGGTGACAATGTCAGACAGATTTAGGTTTAAAAAAAACTGTACGACTGCCATGTGACTGTGAGTCAAACATTTCTTGTGTTTGGTAACCTACCTGTGTTCTTGCTAAAGCTCTAAGTTTTTGCCATTTTTTATCACATGGCTAGATTTCTCTCAAGATAATGTAGCTTGTGAATGCAATGCTGCTGAGCAGCTCTTGGCTATCTAAAATCTGAATGCGTCACCTGCACTTAAAAGCACCACATAAGCAAATTTCTCAGAATGATGTACATTTTCAACTGCAATGCCACATAATGATAACCTGACTAAAAATGGCTTAATGCTCGCTTACACCAGCTCCACTGCAGAACACGAGTGATGCTGGAGTCCTTAACAGGCAAAAATTTAGCCTGCTCAGACAGTTTGCCATGCTTTTTTCTTTCGGTTGGTTGCATACTGACACTCTGAAGGATGGTGTGAGAATTATTTAGAAGCCTTTGCTTCACTTTAGTACCAGCAGCTTTGACGTTTGCTCTACTGTCTTTGAATGTGTTTGAACATATGTTAATATCTGTGAATCCTTTCAAAATAAGTGACTGCAATTTCCCTTACAAGTACCAGGACAAAGTAACAAAGAGTTTAGTTTTTATTTAGTAGATTGGAAATTCAGTTCAACTCATTCACAACACTGTTACTTGACACAATACTGTACGTACCAGTTACCTCTGTGTTACTGTAAGTAAACAGATTAGATAAAACTGTGCTGTGACTGCAGGCTTCATTATAAATTTACAAGCCAAATGTTATTTTGCAATTGCATTTCATAATATATATATGCCTGCTACAGACCACAGAGAGCCATTAGTGCTTTACTGCTGGGTTCTGCCCTACTTTTTCATGCCTCTATAGGTTTCTCTATCAGCCCTCCTCAGCTCCTCCCACCTGTTATGTTGCAAACATCGGTCCACTACCATCCATTGTCATTATTTTCCAATGATTTCTCTGTGTACTGAGTTCACAAACAACCACAGGGAATGTGGTGAGTGGGGAACGCGACCCATTTACCCACCCACTCTTTCATCAGTTGAGTCATGTCTCCTGTCGTGTCGATCAGTCCCCCACCTAACACGTTGGACTTTTAATTACAGTGAAATAATCCATGCCAATCTGAACCATGCAATCACACTGGTATGTGTACATGCATTCCTTTGTAAAACATACATAATTATTTAACCCCAAGTACAAGACCATAGGTTTAAAAATCCACTTCATCACTTCCTGTAGTATCATTCTACTCTATGTATCTTCCCCGTCTCTCTGATCTGCAGTTATTCTGAGGTCAGATAAGGGATGTGATGGGGTTATTCCTGTGGACAGAGACCTAGTTAATCTCCAAGAATAATGCTGATTATACCTGCATGAAAGATGACAAACACCTCAAGAAGTCAGGAGGCAAAATGTTTTCATCTCTCTTTGGTTCTTGTTTTCTTGCCATTTCTAAACCATGACACCATCTTAGGTATAGTTTTAGATTTCTCTCATCCTTCTTAGGAAGTGTCCACCACCTAAGGCAACAATGAGTCATAAGGTAATAGCTCTTACAAAGAGAAGCCAGTGTGACCTTGTGCTGTTTTGCCAGTGTAAAAGCTTCTTCTCTGTCTCCATCAGAAAGCAGACAGTTTAAGACAGCTGGTGTCTGAAGTGATGTCTTTAATCTCACTCCATCCTTTGCTTGATATGGCATACTGACAGGGATATGTAGGACAACATCACTTCACTTACTGTATTTTGGGACCAAGACTGCTCTTGCTAGACAGGGTATAATTAGTATGGAGTTATTAATACAAACTTTCAGATAGTCTGAGCTTTATTTTGGTTGCAGCACAGTGCCTTGATTTCTTTTAGATGCCAGATGTCCCTCTTCAGTGTGACAAGAGCCCATTTCCTGCGTGTGTTCTGGTTAATGGAGAAGAGATAACTTGAAAGAGAATAAAAGTGATTTTGTTATTTTTAGCCTTTAAACTCCTAAATGCTGTCTCTCTCTGTAGTTTTCCCACCATGATGAATATTGCCAAAGGACTTTCATTAGGCCTAACTCACCATCTATGATTTACACATGTGACACTTCAGTCTTCCTTTTAGTGTCCCACCCTTGATTCCCCCCTCTGGCTATCTCCTGTTGTGATGCTGGCAATGACAGAAACCAGGTGTTGTGACAACAGGCTTATAGAGAATCTCATATTAAATTTGGCAGGCTGGCTGCCTGTGTGCACATCTGTCTATCTGTTATGTACACATGCACATGTACAGAATTTGTACCTGTGTGATGTGCACACATCATGATGTATGATCTTACCTTGATGATGGAAGAGTCATGTGCTGTAGCAAACCTCAAAGTAGGCATCATGTGCACCAAGCTTATTGTCATTATGTACAAAATTACATTAATGAATTAAGTTCATTTTGGCTTAACTTCGGTCTTCTGTACTACTAAACTTCCTTCTATATAATCCAAACTGATTTCTGTTTATTGAATCAACATTATACTGTAGCTTTAGTTCTGCTGCTCTTTGAGGTATTTACACTGTCGAGGACTCTCCACACAGCAATCAGTCACAGTGGCTTTTAGCCACCTTCCTCCAGCTTACAACACCATTGGTTATGATCACCCACAATCCCCTGAGGGACCTGAGCGCTGTGGGGTCATGCAGTGGGCAAACATCCACACACACTGCACAAATGTGTCTGTACAAGGGTGTACACACACAGTCATGTTTCCCATTATTTCAGGGGATATCTCGTTGACTAGCATTCATTCTCGTTGATTTATCCAAACCCTCGTTACAACTACTACTTGCCTAACCCCTTACACTAATCTTAACCTAAACCTAATCTTAAGGCAAGTCTTCAACCTAAAATCAATCATTTATGTTGAGCATCCAAAATGTGACTTTGTAAACATGTGTCCTCACAGCATGAGCAATACTAGCCCACACACAAACACACAGAGAAAGAGAGCGATATTACATTTCATTTTCCATTACTAGACTAAACAAAACTGTGGCCTGCTGACACCATCTCACTGATATTTCACACCGATCCCAAGTGTTAAATAAACCTGACTGTGTCTGCTCAGGGCGCACATGGAGCAAACAGGACACGGCGGTCTTGGTTAATCAGCCTTTTTTTTCCTTCTTAAATCAGAGGTTCGACTCCAGGGTCTTCAAGGTCTGTGGAGCTTTTTAGTAAAGTATTGCCAACCAATCCCATCCATCTGAAGAGAAATCAGGGTCAGTTGTTTGAAGGAAAGAGCAATATGGAGCCTCTGTGGCCTATAGTCTCACTGCTATGTACAGCCAGCTGCATAAGCATTTAGACAAGAATGCAATTTTTGTAATTTTGCCCATGTACACCACCTCAGTGGGTTTGAAATGAAGCCATCAAAACATTACTGAAGTGTAGACCTTCAGCTTTAAATCCTAGGGGGTTTCACAATAGATTGCATTAAACATTTTGGAATTACACCCTTTTGTATACATACAGTGGCCCCCTACTTTCAGAGGCGCAAAAGTAATTTTACAACTGCCTGACAAGCAGTTTCCCAGCCAGGTGTCGCATGATCTTTCATCATTTCATGACAAATTAAGCAGACAAATAGTGCTGAATTTGCATTCGCCTGCAGTCCATTTGAACTCTCAATATGCGGTCCAAACATGTCAATGCAAGTTAAGGAGGCCATCATAAGGCTTAAAAAACAAAACAACCCTATCAGAAAGATAGCAGAAATTTTAGGAGTGGCCAAATCAATTTGGCACATTCTCAAAAAAAAAAAAGAAAAAAAGAAATGCACTAGTGAGCTCAGAAACACCAAAGGGCCTGGAAGACGACAGAAGACAACTAAAGTGGATGATCGTAGAATATTTCCTTGGTGAAAAAAAAAACTCCTCCATAACATCTATGCAAGTCAAGAACACTCAGGAGAAGGTAGGCGTATCACTGTTAGAGTCTACAATCAAGAGGCACCTTCATGAATATAAATACAGAGGGTTTACCTCAAGGTGCAAAACACTGGTAACATTCAAGAACAGAAAGGCCAGAAAACATCTGATAAAGCCTGCCCAGTTCTGGACCAAGATTGTCTGGACAGACGATACCAAGAATAACTTGTACCAGAATGTTGGGAAGAGAAAAGTATGGAGAAGGAAAGGGATGGGCTCATGATCTAAGGCGTGCACCATCATCTGTCAAATACAATGGAGGCAGTGTGATGGAATGGGCATGCGTGGCCTCCAGTGGAAATGGATCAGTGGAGTTTACTGATGATGTAACTGCTGATAGAGCTACAAGGATGAATTCTGAAGTATAAATCTATACTAAATACTCTGATTCACCCAAATACTGCAAAACTGACAGGACCGCACTTCACAGGACAGATGGATAATGACCCAAAATGTACAGCGACAGCAACCCCAGAGCTTCTCAAGGCAAAGAAATGGAATATTCTTCAATGGTGGAGTCAGTCACTAAGCATGCGTTTCACTCACTGAAGTGAAAACTGAAGGGTAAGAAGACCTTCAGCAACTGCAGGCAGAGGCAGTTAAGGTCTGGCAAAGCATCTCAAAGGAGAAAACATCTGGTGATGTCCCTGGGTTGCAGACTCCAGGCAGTCATTGACTACAGTGGATTTGCATCCAAATATTAAAAGTAATAATTATATATGTATGTGTTAGATTATCCAGTTACTTTTGAGCCTCTGAAAATTGTAGGCTATGTATAAAAGTGGATGTAATTCCTGAACTGTTCATTTAAAATTTTTGTTTTTGTCCAAATACATAGACACCTAACTGTTATGTGTCAGGGAAAGGAGATAATTCATTCCGAGCAGGCTGCTGTCTCAACTCTGGCCATTTCACACACAGTTTGGTGCCACTGATTGAAGGCCCACAGTATACTTCTAAGGTAAATTATGCACTTTACATGCAGTTCAATTAAGAAGCGACAGCTTGTAGTCTTGTGTAAACATAAATACTGAGCCTAGCCTCACTGGTATAAATGGGGTGGAAAGAACACCTGCCAGTATAATGCAATACAACTCTGCAGCACCACAAACTACAACTAACAAAATGTTCACAGTTGAATCAACACCTCTCGAAAACTGTTTCAGCAAAAAACTAAACCAGGGTGAATTTATTGCAAGACTGTTGTATTAGACTAGGTGTAGCTAACAAACTGGGTGATTATTCACTAGTGTTGTCATTCATTCAGTGATTTTTGTTAAAGGTATACTAAATACCTGCAAGGGACAGCTAATTTTGTTGTTACCCAAATACAGACATGTGAATTGTTACTTCCTAATTAACATTCTAGGTTGAAGGGATTGTCTTTTTTAAGCAGCACTGTACAGTTCAAACTACATAATGTAATTTTTATGGCTTGTAAATTAGGGATAGCTGAACTTTACACTTCTTATTTGAATGTTACATCACTGCTTATTAGAGATAGAGAATCTTTATTTTTTTTTATTATTATTTTTGCTGCCCACAATTACAACAATCAGCTGAGTTCAGCACTCAGTGAAAAGCATAAAGTTCACCAATGTAATCTCATTACATCCTTGTGTTTATGGTGTCCTCCATTTCAGTGATCTCTTACTGTACAATCACAATAGCGACAATTCTTGTGGTTATTGTTTAAAATGTCATTTTTATATAATTTACCATATAAACATTTACACTATACTGTATTGTGCAAAAGGCTGAGGAAAGATGATATTTCTTCCACTCTGTGACTCTCTCATTTAGCTGTCATGGTTGCAAATAAACATCTAATGGATGAAAATGATTCAGCAGCGCACCTACTCAGTAATTTGTTTCACTATCAAAGAAACAGTGTCTGGCTGATGCTCGGCTTCTGAAATAGCTTCACTTCTATGTTTCAGTGCCTTATTTAGCTTTTATTGATGTGTAAAATAGTCCTGTGTTCTTTGGCTTGGGTAACAAAAAGCTTGGCAGTTGTTCTCTGTGTGAGAGAAAATATGGCAGCGCTAATCAGCAGACAAAGACTTTGAAGCCAGTTGTTACACAAAAAGGTGAGAGGTCAGATAAACACCAGCCGTTCTGTCTGCTCCTACTGCAATTAGTTTTAGGGGTTTAAAATGACATAATACAAGTGGTGATGATTTAATGTGGAGCAGACTGGCACACAGCTCAGATATCACCTCATAAGTTCTGGATTGAGTTTTTAATATGTGTTTTATTTTATTGTCATTGTAGCTAAAACAGGCAGGCTGTCCTGTCAGTAAGGGACTATTACTAAACTTTCTGACTCTTTAGACACAGGATGAAACACCAAATCAAAGTATTGATGACAGCCCATAATATTTATATCTAAGATCCACAATATAAAAAGCTGTTGACAGATGACTGCTTCTCAGTGATACTTACTGTAGTTTCCATGGTGGCATTGTGGTCACTTTCTTTACAGTCAGCTTGCATGCTTGTGTGTTCCCAAGGTTGAGATCATCCTGGATTGCCCACTGGGAGAAATAATGGGACTCGTGTCCTCCAGCTTCACTCTACTGACCAAGTGCCTTCATGCACTGAACACAGCCCTCTGGCTCAAAGGGGCAGGACAGATCACGAATCAGTGCCAGTCAGCATGACTGTACTGTAGCCCTGTCCTCTAATGGAACCTTGAGTGACTGATGGTTTCTTGTGCTGTAATACCCAACCACCCGTTCTCAGTGTACACACACTCTGTGTCTCGCTATCTCGATCTCTTACGTATGTGCAGTCTCCATGGTAACGCACGGTATCACTACAGCACCGGTGGCCTAGCATGCTGCAAGCTGCTGTTGTAGTGGATTTACTGTACCAGTGTGCACACAAAGTGCAGACAGGCAGCAGAATGCTGCCAAAAGGCTCACTGGGTTGAGCTGCAACCCACTGAGTTTATCAGAAATGATTTCTTCTTCGCCTGATGATATTTCACTTCATCCCTTCACACTGTACCAAGATGTTAAACTAAAAATCCTGCTATAATATGGATATGTGAAGAAATTAGTTGGACATTAAATGTCTCAATATAACGTGGCACAATCCTAGTATGCAGCTTGGCCCTCTGTTAAGCATCATGAGTGAGGTTAACCTTCCCATTTATTGAGTGTTTGCCCTTGAAGGCCACTTTTCTCTCCAAATGTATAAATCAATTAAACCCTGTGTGTTATCATGACAGCCTCAGGTTATTAATAAGAAGATAAACAATTAAAGTTATTATATTTATTAATAGAAAAGGTCAATGCAGTGCTCACCCTTGGCAGCACACATTCCTGTCTCTTCCTTTCACGCTGGAGTTCTGCTCTCTAGTGGCCAGAGACGGAAAGAGCAGCAGGGGGCTGGGACCCTTTGGGCCTGTTCGAAGTCCTGTGGTACAGCTGTGTGTTACTGTAGCAGACTGATTGCTGAAGGTCATGGTTTCAGCAGTGCTACCTCTGAGCCTTACACCAACAGTAGTTTCTGCACTAGACTTTTTCACAGCTCTGTCTTGAACACAACTTTTAGCAGTAAAACTTGTAGTGTATCAAATGTAAATCTAATCTTAGACTGTTGATGCAAAGATCTTAGTATATTGCAAGACAAAATCATTTAGTGTGTGCGCTGTAGGTTCGTACATTACACTGACACAGGTAGTTTATTGTACACATTACACATACTGTACCAGGGCTGCATTATCATGGAAGGTGACAATTATAAATAATTATTAATATACAGTAAATAATAATCATTTTCTAACTCTCCCACTGTGTGCACGTGCATGAGTACAGTACACCGAGGGTGTCCCCGGGAGGTTAAAGTAGACTGGCATTCTGGGACACTACGGTAATTAATGTACCCATGGCACACTGCTACACAGGCAACCGAAACATGCACACAAAGACAGTTTCTGTGTGTGTGTGTGTGTGTGTGTGTGTGTATTTCTTGCTCGACTTTCTCATTTACAGTGCTTGCTAGAGGTTGTAGAAGTCACTTGTTTTGTGTTTGGATAAAATCATAGATCGTCAGTACAGTTCATAAATGCAGTTCCTTTCATCAGCCAGTTTTTACTTGAGCACATTTCAAGTCTGTGGTCAACCTCAAAAGAGTCAAACATGGCGACAGTCTTCTCTTGAAAAGAAAAAAATATGAGAATGAAAGCTGTGTTTTTTTCAGAGGCTTCTTAAGATGCTGATAGTGAAGAATTTACAATACTATTATTCACCACCTTCTTGTGTATTTAAAAGATGGCCCTCTCCTGTGTCTGTTTCATCATAGTTTTGGTGCTGCTAAGAAAAGCACTAATAGCAGGATGGAAATGATCAGGCCTACTATATATATACATATGTATGTTCTTTAGGATCAGGGGTCAGGCTGCTGAACAATGTAGCCTGACTCCTCACGTCCCTTTGTGTCCTGTCAGCGATAAACCCAGCCATCCTCCTCTAGGACCACAATGTCTACTTGAATGATAGCCTTGGTTTATCAGTAGTGGGGCGACTGAAACACAACCTGGGATCTGCTTCGGTTAGCTGAGAGATCCCTATCTGTGTTTGCTCGTGGCAAAGTTAGACAGATCAGATAGCACCAGGCATGGATACTGTATGCTGCAGTGTAAATCAGGTTGTGTAGGGGTTCATTATGCACCTTTTCCAGAATGCAGGAGTAACATGTACGAGAGGGGAAAATACACAGTATGCCTGCTGCAGAGTGAATTCCAGAACTATTGCTATGCTGCTGTAGGAAAGGTCACATTTTACAAGGTGCTGCATTGAAAACAGTGTGTTCAAATGGGAAGACAAATGCTTTTATCTTAGTGTTATTTCTCATGTCATTTAAGACTTTACACTTTCAGCACATTAACCTTTTATGAAAGCAGGGAAGTACTACTAATGACTTTTATTTTTACTCATTTGTTGTGCTCTGATGGGGACATCTTTGTACAACTATATACTGTTTGCAGTGCTTCTTATTCCACCTTAAATACTCTGAGACATTTGTACAAATTAGTACAGCTCCGTTTTAGTTTGTGAATTTGAAGTTGACAGACTGGTTTTGATGGCATTTACTGTATAGATAAATCCTAAACTGCTCCTTAAATTGATGTTTGTAAAGCTCAAAGACTCAGATGTAACTAGACCAACTGTAAAAATCTGAGTTAAATCATTCGCTCGGGTTCTGATGCTCTGCTTGTCTTGTGTTAGTTCTTCAAATGCCTTGAGTTTTGTTTTTAGGCACAGTTTACCTTTAGAGTGAACGAGCTGCTATTGATAGCCGGTCCGCGGGCTCCATCTAGTGTTCACAACCGTGCATGAGCAGTGAGCATAAAAGTATAGCGACCCAGAAGTTTCTAATGTCCTGTTAGACTCACCACATGTCAGAGATCATTATTCAGTTTGTCATTATAAACTGTACAATGTTCAGTATCAGTGAATCCGCCATGACTTGTGTAACCACGTTTCCAAAGCCATCGGCCTACGTCACTCATTTCATTTGAAACCTATCCCTTACAGGGCTAACATACAGGACTAATATGAAATACAAACCAAGACATCATACTTCACTGTGTTGCAATTTGTGCCGTGATGCTAATAATCCCATGTTGTATTTTGCAATCTCGGTATAAACCGGGCGATTTGTAAAAACTACAGTTTCACAGAGCAGAGTCTTAGTAAGAACACATTGCATGCTGTTGTCTCAGTTGATAGTACATCGATATCTGGAAAGTGGACAGGCCTGTATAACCAGTTTATTCAACGCATTATCGGATCATTTTACACCGTTTTTGTAATATGAGAGCAAAGTCTCCTCTGCCCCAATAAGGAAGTACAGTTTCGGCCTGCATTTTCGATCACTTCTTTCCAATCTGGCCCCATCGAGGGGAGCAATACAATGAACACGCCAGTCCGTGTTTGCCGGATCAACAAGACCTCTAAATGAATGTTTAATGAGCATTATAGAAGTCATAATGGCATGTCGCTAATGTCCTGTAATGATCTTCTGTTGATGGCCACGCCTCGATGCTTTCTTTTCCACTGCGCCTCTGACAGTTGTCTGACTATAGACTGGCTGAATGTAGACTGCTCACCTTCTCTTCACTAGGACAGTATTCTAAGCCACCGCTTTGGCTTCAGCTGTAGAGAATCATGACTTTTCCCTTGAGAAAATCTGTTTCAGGTAGGTTTTTTTTTAATTGACGCTGCGTGTTTTTAAACTTTCTATCATGTTTTGAAGTAATTATTAAGGGAAAGTGTCCTCACTTAAGTAAAACGGGCTGTTGCCTGAGTAATGAGTGATTAATGGTGTTGGACACTCATGATGGATCCACAGCAGTAACCGCCTCGGAGCTGTCCGCGGTGCTGAAGCGCTACAAACAGTTTGAACGTTTGGCTCAGGAGGTTTTGAAGCCGTTTGGTTAGGAGCTGTTTGTGTTTATCCAGGACACTAACTGGAAGGTTACATCTTACTTGTAATATTTAATTTAGTTTGGTGACTTGTTTACTGTATTTATTGTGCTGTACTTTTATTAAGTATATGATGCATCAACCGACATAAACACCAATCAACATAAAATCCTCATTTTGTTGTGTGTTACTGGAGTCTATTATTGGATCAGAGGAGGTCAATAAAACGCATACTGCACGACAGTTTTGACTGAGGACTGCAGATGGCACCATTAGTTAGGATGTTAGCTGTGCTCAATCCAGGGCTGAGGGAAAGCACACAAAAGGCTGGCGTGCGGGTGCAGTGGTGGAAATACTGGCGTGTACTTTCGTCTGAGTTGTGCAGTTACTAATACAACGTCGATCACACTTTATATCAGCTGGTATTTTCCTGATGTCAATCCAAAATTCCAGAGTAGTCGAGTCCTAGTTTACTAAAGAAGTTAAATGGGGGACACATCTTTAAAAGGTGCTAAAGCATAGGTGTTCAGATGTATTTACTTGACGTTAATATTATTATATGGGTATTTCTGATGGGTCAGGCTCCCACATCATCACTGCTTGAGTGACTGTGACTTGGCTACCTGCTGTTTGATTCCTCACGGTTATTTGCACGGAAAAGCAGGAAAATAATTAGTAAACAAAATACTTTATTTAGCCTATATGGTTATGATTGTTATACTAACTATTAATGTAGTTAACCATAATTATAGGGCATGAAAATCCCGCAGTCTACCGCTGGACGCTCGTCTTCACCCAAGTTTGAAACAGCAGAGTTCCATGTATTTTTTAAATTCGTCATATGATCTATGCAGGATCGTAGCTCTTAGCTTTTTTTTGTTCGTGACTTTTAGCCCAAACATGTCTAATAAAATGCCGAAGACCTTTGATATTCCTTCTCCCTCTCGTCCTTCTCCTCTTTGCCACCTCCCCGCCCCCAAGCCCATTTCTCTTGATATGCAATATGAATTGTCCCATATGACGCCTTAAGGAGACATCCATTTTCTAAGTGTGAACACTGGCTGGGTTTGTGTCTCACTTGCCCTCTCTCTCCTCCCCACTGCTTATTCTCCAGGTTGTAGGTGGGATGCTCAGCAGCTCGTCTGAGTCTGTGCTTTGCGCTGTGCCCAGAGACAGTTTCCTGACTGAGGCGCCTCCTGCATTAGCTCGCTTCAACAAAAGACAGAAAAAACTAATGGAATCTCTGAAGTGATTTGTTCTTCGCGCTGGCTTTGCAAACAGAAGGTGGAAGTCTCTTTCTGACAGCAGCATCTTCAGTAAGGGGTTGGGGAAAGCAGATTAAAAGCACTGCAACCACTCTCCTGCCGTATGCAAACAGGTGTTTCTATCCTATGGCTGCGCATTGAGCTTCATTTCCGAATATCTGGCTACCCAAACACCATGTGCGCGGCCATGTAGTTAGCGGGATGATGCAAAGCCGTTTACAGATTCTGGGTTTGTGCGTATTTATTGTGATGCCGAAAAAATGATGCAGTTGGAGGAAGATGGAACGTGTCGTGGTGAAAGTCTTTGTACAGCTTCACGGTGGAACCCGTGGTTTGTTAAGTTTTACTTTTTCTCGGAGATACAACGGACAGTTCTTGAATAACGCTTAAATTCATGCAAAATGATTCATTTGGACATCATCTAACTGGCTTTTACCGCACTGCTGGGACTATTATCTGCTTTTCATAGTGCAATCTGCAAGTTCTGTGTTGTTTAACGAATCGTTGTAGTTGCCTCAGATTGGTGCCACTGCGTCTGGACGTTTCCCGTCAGAATCCAGTTTTCTGGATTCAAACGGGTGATTATTTTCACGCTTCTCTGGAAGTTTTTTTTCCAGAGCGCTGCCAAACTGGCTATGGCGGCAGCGATTGCCAGCTCCCTCATAAGGCAGAAAAGGCAGGCGAGGGAGCGGGAGAAGGCAAATGCCTGCCGCTGCGTTAGCAGCCCCAGTAAAACCAAAGGAAACTGTGAAAAACCCAGTCGACTGAACGTTTTCTCCCGGGTCAAACTCTTTGGCTCCAAGAAGAGGCGAAGGAGGAGACCAGGTCTGTTGTGTCATTTCATCAGGCCATTAAATCTTCATTCATTGTAGGGTGCCATTCCATTTCAACCAGCCAGACACCATACACGATAAAAACTCCATGTCTCTATAAGATTCAAAATATTAATGAGTCTGTCGAAGTTGGGAGGGAGAATAAGTAGGCTCCCTTCTTACGTTCGTCCAGAGATAAATCACCTTTGGCAGTTCAGACTGTGCTGAGACACAGTATATTAAACTGGTGCGTCATCTTGCTCCTTCTATTCCGTCCTCACTGGACTAGATATGCAAAAGTGCATAAGTAGATTTTGTAATTCACTGAGGAATGCTCTGTCGCTTAGGAATTATTGCTCACTGTTCAGTTGGAAATTGGATAATCTCTTCATTACAAGAAATTTAAAATGTTTAAATAAGTAGGTACAGTAGTAACTTAGAATTTTAAGCAGATTACACATCTAGCTGAAACGTTTCCCAATATACAGTATATTGTCAAGTTCTTTGCTGTTGAAATGTATCCAACTGAAAAATACTTATAAACAGATAGGTAGTACGTGATTTCAGAACTCAAAAGTATTTTAAGTGTAGATGTTGATATTCCCAGACATGTGAGCTCAAGTGCAGAGTGGCTCTTATTAAATCACTCCTATTACTGCAGTGACAGAAGTGTGCAGGCAGCCTGAAGCACCCACTCCCTCACATATCCAGTGCAGAAGTTAGACCACAGCAGCATATCTGATCTTATCTCATCTTTCTCAGGCCCAAAGCTGACTGCTCAGCCTTATAAAATTCAGCTCTGCATTTTCTCCCAAGCTTTATTCAATCCTATCTACTTCATTCCCAGGTTGTTTTTATCTGTTTTAATCTGATGCATCTGGAGGTTAGGATGCTTGTTTATGCAACAGCATAACTATTCTACAGCCTTTATGCCCCTATGACAACCAATTTCCATTTCTATTTTGTGGAGGAAGCAGTGAGTGCCAAGAAGAAGGCATTGTCTGTGTGGGACTTACACATGGTGCCTCACCAAACACAAAGAGCTGGCATGTTTCATAAACACCATATGTACGTAGTTTGTGCAGTGTTTGTTAATGCACAGCAGTGTGCACACAATCAACAAGCATATGTACATTTTTGAAAGTATGTGCATGTGTGAAAATCAGATAATTGTATAGAGTCATATCTTAAAGCTACAGCTCTTCTTTAGTCTGGGTAGTCTTACCTTAAAGATACATTTTACCATAAAATCATTACCATGTTCCTTGTGTTCGGACTGACAAACCCTCTAAGTCTAGCAATGGCAGTACTGAAAGGCAAGTGAGATGAAAGGATAGATGAAAGGTGTGGTAAACCACAGCAAAGGACACTCCACTAGGGACAGTAACCAGGGAGTGGAGAGCACTTAGCTCTTATCAGACACTGCACTAATCTAACAGACAGACTATCCAGCCACTTCAAAAGTAAATGTTCTGCTACTTAAACTTATTGTCTTTGACTTATTGAGGCATGTGTTTCATGTTGCTCTTGCCCATTGGATCAGTTAAGACTATTCTCATTCATCAAAAAATACAGCTCAGTCTCAAAAATATGTTGAAGTGTTGAATTTACTACTTTTAAATTTAATTCATTCCAGTATCATTTTTCTGATATTCTACCTCTGCATAACAGGAAAGTGGAAAGTGACTGAAAGCATGGACAGAGAAAGAAAGGGGACATGCAAGAAATGTCCTCTGCCACCTCAGATAACTGAGCCTGTTTAGTCAGCTCTGTTCCAGTGTGGACAAAAGACAAACGGTTTGTAGGCACAGCAACACTGATCAAACTGTAGTTCTTACCATTTTGCCATTTAACTATCGGTAAACATCAAATTATTTGTTTGATGTTGCAATTCCATAAAGACAAAGATGTATTTAAAGGGTTTCAGCTCATTAGAGGTTTTGCTTTGTTTATATACCCACCAGACAATAAAATGAAATGGCCCTTGTAAAATGGCTACCGGACGAGTGGGAGTCTGCGTGAAGGACACCAGCAAGCCCAGAGCCTTTATCAGTCCTCTTGTTTCACATAAGATAGCAACCAGTACAACTGAATGGCCAAGCTACTGTTAGTGTCTTAAACTGCAGCTCCTCCAATTGCTGCTAGATTCAGACTCTAAACACTAGATGCTATTAAGGACGTCTCCAGTTCTTTGTCACAATAAGTTCAGATAGTTACATTTACTTCTTCTGACTTGTTTTTTGGCGGTGATTATGAGTTGCGTTTGCTTGACTGACAGGTGTCTCAACTTCTCACGATCAGCCCATATAATTGCTCATTTTTGTTTCATCTCAGTTCCACTCAGCCTTACTACCCGTTGGCTAAACTGGATTTTGTCTCTACTATGATTCAAAATGGTAAACTGAAACTGAAGCTTCAATATATCAGTGTAGGTGGCTACAAGTGACTTCATGTTACTACATTCATGGTTTTCTAGTCTGTTTTTCATTCTTGCATCTTCCCGTCTGTTCTCTCTCTGCTCCCAGAGCCCCAGCTGAAGGGGATCGTGACAAAGCTGTACAGTCGACAAGGTTTCCACCTGCAGCTGCAGGCAGATGGAACCATTGATGGAACAAAGGAGGAGGACAATGGTTTCAGTAAGTTTCACTCTAACGCTTTGTTCCCTTCATTTCTAATCATACATTTATTGCCGTGCTGTATGGTTGGGTGGGGGGGACGTGTAAACTTTCACCCTTTTACTATCGGTTCCATGTTGCGGCTTTGCTTTTCATAGGTGTGATTATAAATGCTGAATTTGCTTTCTGAATTGTTTAACCTTTGTTTTGAGCAGCATTCAAATGTAGCACCCTTTGCCAACGGGCTACACAAATCATTCAGAAATGGTTTTATTTCCCCTCCATTTTCGTTACTGTACTGGCTCATTGCACAGACAAGAACATTATTTCTTTATCAGTGCATTCACTTAAGTGCTGCACTACTAAGTATCTATTTTGATCTCACCAAAGCCTTTCTATAGCAACCTGATGATTGGCTTTTTACTTGGCTACACACTGCCCCTGGTGAGAACCATGCAGTTTTGTCTTAGACTGTAAACTGATGCATCCCTATCAATGCCATTACACCCACCAGCTCTTTGTTTTCCAATAGACAGATTAAAGAGGAGATCAATGGAAGACTGCACAGCATCTTGTCTGGTAACAATACAAACCACTGTTTAATTACTGTGGACAGTGCAGTGAATGCTTTTAAAGATTAGAGCAGCACAATAGTCAGTGACCTATATGAAATCCACTTTGTCCCATTCCAAAACAATATTGGTGAGAAAAAGCTCTACATAGTGCCCCTAAACAGCTTCAACGTAATTCTTGCGCTAAGCGGATGTAAACACTTTGAGTCTCTGAATTAGTACCTCTGTATTCAATTAGTCCCTTGTGGAGATGACATGTATTTTACATATAAATAGCAGCTCTGTGCAAGTGGGACATTGTCTTAGCAGAACACCACCTTGTAATTTGTGAGGAACTTGCTTCCTAAATAAAGTGATACTATAGCAGGCATAAATACTACAAAGTGCAGACCATGTGCAGGAGATAATGCAACACCGACATCTTGTACATGCACAGTATTCTACATCACACATCGACCGCCCCACCCATCATGCCTGCATGGACTCGTGTTTCAACTGAATTATATAACAACTGACCTGCACTGGCACCAAAATATTTTTGAAGAGAAAATTAAAGAGTGCTGCTGAATAGGAAAAGGAGGAAGAGTGAAGCTCTTTGCACAGCTCCAAAAATAGCGTTGTTAGGCGCTGGGTGCGCTCGTCTCCATGGCGATGGCGTGTACTCTTGGAGCTACTGGTGTCTTGTGATGGTGGGAGAGGACCTACTCAAATGTGTGCACACAGACACACACAGACAAGGATTTGGTCTTGGCCAATGTAGCTTGCTGAGAAGACACTTTGGACATTTGGCTGTCATCATTAAGATTTGTGATAGATTTTTGTCTTTTTCATTGGGCTGGCAAACAATGTCACAAACCCACTGGGTATCTAGAGAAGAAAACAGAATTATACAGCAACTCTAAATCCTTTTGCTTGAAATAACTGTACTCTTTCACTGTTGAAAACTCAAGTCTTGTCCTAGAAATGTAATTTTCAACCCTTGTCTTTGTAAATAGTCTCAAAAGTTCAGTCAAAGTTGTTACATTTTCCAGCCTATCACTGGCAAGACTGGAGATACTGTGGATCCCAGAGTCAGGCAACAAAATTGGCAAGTTACAATTTTAAGTAACCCAGTTCTCCACAACCAAACAGCTGCAGCTGAACAGCAGTCAGGCCACAGAAGTGCTGCACAAGGTTGTCTTAACAGCAGAGTGTACTTTTTAGCTCCTATACTTTGTCGGTCTGTCAAATTCATACTGTTTTAATTGTAGGAATGCTGCTCCCAGAATGTGCAGGACGGCATATACAGTATGTTTAAAATGCGACTAGCCATTGCTGGGAAGCTTATTGTCACACCGAATTGGTTATGACTCTGAGACTATTAGTGGGTGGAACTGAAACACAGAGACAGCCTGCAAGCCTTCATGAGCACTGTCCCTCAGGTCTCCTCACCCATCTTATTCCATGTGCCTCTCGGCACCAGAAAAAGGTCTGTGAATGGGTGACAACCCTTTCATCCTCTTCAGTGTACTCAGGTGTTTCCAGGCGCCAGGAAGTAATTGAGTTTCCCCTCTTGAAAACCTCTATCAGTACACCAGTATGGCTGGTAATCCTCCTGAAATAAAGTGGACTGCAGATGTGTACGTGTGTCATGGTGGGAGTATGAAGGGAGAAAACTGAGCGATGCAGATTGAGAAGGGTGCAACAACAAAGACGAGATCTGCTCACATACCAAGATGTGTCAGGAGAGGAAGGAAAACAAACCATCAAATCTAACACTATGAAACATATGATACACGAAAGATCTGAATGTGTTGAATTTATTCTTGAACAAGTCTACAAATCTTGTCAGTTTGCCATGGTAGTGAAGAAAGATTTCTGATGAAAACATTAACTCACTGTTCAGTAACCCTGGATAGAAAGTCAAGATAGATCAATCTGAACAATGACTGTGGAGAAAGACTGCTCTTAAGTGCCATCTATAACCTATAACCTATAACCATGCATTTCTGGCAAGAGCTTACTTAGCTTCCGTGCTACAGTGTTGAATAATGCTCCAAAAATGAGCAAAACCTAGGAATACATTTAGTTAAAATTAATAAATAGTACGGCAGGCATGCAAGTTGTGTTAAAATGTCTTTGATGGTAATGATCATCTGGTTTCTCTTGATCTCCCACTTCTGTGGCGTGAGCGTCTCCACCTTTTGTTAAGCCTGGAAGTGAATCACTGTGAACTATAGTAGTTATGTACATGCAGTCACAACTGCTACATTTATACTGTTATAATTTCTGTCTTTTTATAGTCAAAAATTAATTTGGCTGATCTGTCAGTGGTTTGTCAGTGTAATAAATGCACAATATTGTTGTGCAGTACATCTAAAAATGAGGCTGTAAACAATGGGTGCTCTCTCTTTGGGATATAGGTTTTAATGGCAGCATCTGCTGCTGTATACACTGTGGATGTCAAAGCAAACTCTCTCAGATAAGAGATACTCTCTCCAAAAGATGCACCAACCTGTCTTTTTGAAAGCTTCAAACCAGAGAGAGAGTGTGTCTTTCACTAGGGAGCCATGTTTTGACTGCTGCATTATTATATGACTGTCACTAACTATGTGTTTGAAAAGTGCTGTAATTGTAGTCTGAGCTTAATTTAGTTAAAGTAACTGGACCAGACTGTTAACCCTCCACCATGAATCACTACAGATAAGTCAGTTTGAGAAGAAATGGACAGGATTTCTTAACTAGATAATGAATACGTGGGGTAAAAATGAAGGAAAAAAGCTAAACATAGAAATCTTGCTGTTGAGAATGATTCTATAGACTAAAGCATTATGTTTGTGACAGCTGTGGAAATATCATCTAGGCATCCATCATTCTTAAAGGCCAGGAAAATAAACTCACGGGATCGTTGTTTTTCCACAATCCTGATATTCTTTTGTTGTTACTGTTGATATACTCCGACCATTACATTATTTCAAACATGTCACTGGGGTCATGAGAACAGACAAGAGTGTATATTGAGAAAGACCTTTAACGTGGCATTGGAAGAAACAAGAAAAAGGGGTAACGTTAGACTGAGGGAGATAGAAAGACAGAGCAGGAGAGGGGGAGAGAAGGGGAAAGCCACAGAGCAAGTGGTTCTTGGGACTTAAATGCCTTTCAACTGAGTGAAGAATATTCTGGCAATACCTGTTTACTCAGCCAAATAAATACATTATGCATTGCTCTGGCTGTTGTTTACGATGAGAGCCCAGAGAGAAACTGGTCTGCAGTATTAAAGGTGGATTAAATAGCCTCTATAGTGCACTCTGCTCAGAGGAGTCTACAGATAGGGACCTACTAAGTGGCTGACAAGTGGACCAGTAGTGGGGGCATACTCTGAGTCAGAGCTGTGTGAATAAAGTTTAATTTCTCCTCTTATGCAAGTCTCAACCTAGAAATCCCTTTCCTATTGTGACCACCCTCACAATCAAGAGGGAAATGTTATGATTCTGCTATCAGAAGGCAGAATCACAAAACACAAATCAACAGCAGTGGTGATGGCATCACTGTTTGGGAGCGTGTCCAACAATAATCAAAACAAGCTTTCAGGTGGACGTTCACATGCTTCCTGCCAGCTTCTTATGAAACACACACACTTGTATACAGTACAAACTCACATTAATTAGGTAGACGTAAACCTAACTGACCATCTGGGCTGCTGTTGGCTTGCTCAGCTTCATGACTCGCACTCAGCCCCGCTGATCACTTTTGTGTGTTTGAGAACAGGCATGAAGTGTAATGCTGCAAAGCAACAATGACTTAAGGAGACAGCAGCACTGTCACATAGCTGCACTGTCATCATCCCAGATTTACATCTGGCCACACTATTTTTTTTTTCATATTTGATTTCTTGCCATAATCAAAGAACTGCACATATTATCCTTGCTATAGGCTTAACACGGTGCAGCCTGTGCTTACAATTCATGTGTGTGAATACGTAAGATCGTGAGCTGCTGCGTCATTTCAACAGTTCTATTTCTGTCTTTTGGTTTTGATTTTGTTCATTTGCTTTTTGAGACAGCCATGGGAGAGAGTAGCCGAGTCCCAGAGCTTATGTCGTACCTCTATTTGTGGTTCACTGCTGACAACTCACTCCAACATCCACAGAGATACAGAACACTAAACAATTTAACCCTAAATGCTGAATGCTACATTCAGTAGTCAACCAGGTGGAGCTCAGTACTAAAATGTGGGTGTTCCCTTGGAATTATTTCTCCACATTGCAGCTTGTGAATTGACAACAGGAAGATGAACTCTGTTTCTGTCTCACTGAGCTATTAAAGTACCATATACAGTATACTGTATGTTCATTTTCCTGTCATTTATATTTATTTACTACATTATAACATGCTGCTCTGCTCAGAACGCTGTTTCTATTTATCTTAAGTATCCAATAGTATCATAATTTATCATTGCTGCATCATTCATTGCCTTTATTATAATAAGTGTAATGAAGATGAAAGAGTACACTTTCTATATTTTTCATGTTGTCTCTCTTTCCAGCCATGTTCAACCTTATTCCAGTGGGGCTGCGAGTGGTGGCCATCCAGGGGGTGCAGACCAAACTGTATCTGGCTATGAACAGTGAAGGCTACCTGTACACATCAGTAAGTGTCTCACTTAATATATATGCGAGGGTTTGTGTGCATGCGTGTAGGGCTGGAGTCCTGGCCTCTATCACAGTGACTGACCCTCTATGCAGAAAGAATTCTGGGCAAATGTCTGAGTTACTATGGTGACATGAGTGACTGGAATAAGCACAACAAAATGTGAGGAAGAAGATACATACCTTAAAAGAATAACAGATGTTTTGTCTCACGTGTTTACATTTTAGAAGCTTTTTCTTTTATTGCTCTTATTTGTGGAAATGAAAACTCTCTCACTTTGCCTGCTCACACCTGCCATCATTTTAAGCTTCAGGAAAGAGCACCATCATTTTCTGATTTAATTCAGTGTCAGTAAGAAGTTCATGGAATATGTTAGCAGGACGAGCGATGACATATCAGATAGTGGCAGCTGGCTCTTCATCTTTGATTAAATGTGCCAAGTTATGAATAATTCAGTTGCATGCCGAACAATGTTCTTGTTCGTCTTCCTCCCAAATGCCATCTTCGCATTGTGTGGCAGGCGTCACTGAGAAGACTGACAGGTTAGTTGGAGGTGCACCCAGAGGGTGTCCAGACACACACATTCATTGTTGACAGACAGGCCTCACAGTCAAATTAGTAAAGATTGTTCTGTATGGTAAAGGTCTCAGGAGGCAGAAACAGTAGTGATTAATAGAAACAAGCCAAGAAACAGTTGCTGCTGACAAATAGTCTAATATATAGTTAGGCATTAGTTAGGAAACAGTTGCTGCTGACAAATAGTCTATTATATAGTTAGGCATTAATGTGATGAATGAAGAAAGAAAAGTGGCCTTTCTCATTTTCCTCCAATTTCATCCGCACTTAAAAAAGGCATAACTGAGCAGAGTTAACATGGCAACTCTCAACAAGCATTAGTTCAGTTACAAGCCCCTTTTACACAAAGATCGTGGCAAACTGCAAACTGCCAGTGTTTCGACCCTTCTACAAGGTGACTTCTTTAATTTAAGCCCCTTTTACACTGAATTTAAAGCTGGTAAACTGCCACTCCTGTGTTCGTTTCACACAGCTGCCAGGATCCCAGCAGTAGAAGCGTGATGCTTATGACGTCCGACGGTCCGTGTCCTTCATTGCCAATTTTAAAGCAAATCAAAGGGATTGTTATTTGATTTTGTCTGATATATTTATAGATGGAAACAGGGAATTCCAGTACTAGGTGCATCCAGTTTCAGGTCTGTGTGTCTACACACACACACACAGTGGACAGCAAAACAAACAGAAGTGTGCATTTTGGCTGAAATCACACAAAATCCCAAAGGCTTGTGCAGAGGTGTGGTTGTGTTTATTTCTGTTTTAGAATGTAACTCCAGTGAAACGATCACAAAATAAAGTTTTAATTGTCTGATTCACGCTGTTCTCCCTGATGCTGCTCCCTCTCTCATGGAACTCCAACCCCCTTTCCGCCTGTATCCTTTTATACAGGAGGTGGGACAAACTTATCTCAGCACAAATACCACCTCTTGCTGTGGCAATTTGAAGGGTCAACATTGACTCTCCATGCCGGCACTGTACGTTTTGTAGCCGCATTGTAAAAAGGGCTACAGATACTTACAGTACGTCACGAAACTACAAATAGTAAATACAGTTAGAATTGATGAAAGAAGGAACTCTCAACGAATCCAAGAAGCAAAAAGGATTCTGCCAAAACAGCATACTTACAGTACGTCACGAAACTACAACTAGTAAATACAGTTAGAATAGATGGAAGAAGGAACTGTCAACGAATCCATGAAGCAAAAAGGATTCTGCCAAAACATAATCCCATACAGTAAATAAATATAAACATTAGATTTCAGTAAAAACAATGACACCAACATTTTCACCGCATGCTAAAAGGGAGAAGGAAGTGCTGCTGACAGCTACAACAGCAAGCAGCATATGAGCAGAAAAACACTGAGGATTGTCTGGATATAAATGCCGTGCGTCTGTATGAATGTGACTGCACCTTACAGAAACCTCGTGGCTGCTCAGCTGAGGTCTCCACAACTGATGCTGAAGCATATACTAAATGAAACAGCTGACAGCCTGAGTCAAATAACTTTCAGTGCTTTACATCAACTAACAGAACATCAATTGCAACTTAAAACATGGAAATTGAAAGACGTGTAGGCTTAAATATTAAATGTAAAAAGACTGTAATCACCCAGTGGGACATAGCCTATGCAGTCACTATCAAATCAGACCAGTTGTGCAAGTCATACAGCTGAGTAGCTCAAAGTGCTTCCCACAAAATATAAAAATATTTAGACACAAAGATCTCATTCATTGCACTATTTATACAGTAAGAGCAAAGGAAATGACAACATAATTGCTGAAACCTTTTGCGAATGCTATGGTCTGCATATAATTACATTTTAATGAATGCTAGCAGTTGTTTGACAACATATCTGTGGAGGTTGCCCCTGCTAAGCATGCCTGAGGGGAACAAAGAGGAATAACTGAAATGAAACACACTCCTTCAACTCTGTCTCACACACAGTGTATTTAACATGGCTCCCCAGCAGTCCATAGCTCCCTGTGAGTGATTTTAATGATACGAGTTTGGCTGTCAGTAATTAAGCATATGCAGCAAGCTGTAAGATTAACTTAATAAAGATGGATCCTTGCTGGCAAAGACCTCTACAAGCAGAGACATGCAGCAGTAGAAGCACTGGCCTGTAACTCCCTTTCATTGCCAACGTTTTAGAAAAAAAAAGGATGCCAAGCAGCTTACAACTACTTCAGTTTCAGTCTTGGTTTCATTTACTGGAGTTCACTGAAACTGTTACTGTCAGCGTCTATACTGACTTATTAATGCCCAGTGTCAGAACAGTGTAGTATAGTACTGCTGGATTCTGACTGCACCTCTTCACATTGTTGATCACAATGTCATAAACTGGGATTTTTAAGCAACATTTGGGCATCTGGGCAAACTCAGGAGTGCTTCTTAACCCTCTCTGACAGTTTTTCACTTCTCATGTGTAACTGTCTTGTGGCATGTCCCAAGGTTCTGTCCTGGATCCTATTTTGTTTGCCTAAACAAGTAGTTTACAGGTAGACCAGAATGTTATCACTGCTTATTCAGATGATATCTGATTATACTCTACATCCCATTTTAAACTTGTGTCAGTTCGATGGGTCTGGGTCAGAGGAGGCTTCAGCAGCACCTCTCCACATTAAGACAAGTTTTGGAGCAGATTTCTCCAACAAAAATATTTCTAAAAGTACAGTACATGCAGTAGCTTTAAGTGCATGCATGTTTAGATTTAACCCGCCGTTATGCATTTCTTTTGATATCCTCAATTTGATAAGCTTTTAGAACATAGACCTGCCTCACATATGCATCGGTTTGGGCCAAACTGTGTTCTGTATCTACATAAGAGCAAAGAACATACACCAATGAAAAACAGGAAGAGAGAGAGAGGAATGAGGAGTGAGAAAAAGAGTGCACATGTGTGGGTGAGGCAGAATGCAACAGTGAAAATGTATTCATCCATCAGCGTCAATGTGTGGGACAAGAACAGCCAATTAATATGTATTTCACTTTCCCATCATCTGTTTTATTGTTTGCCCCTCTATTTAGTAGAGCCAAGTGTTGCATCGCAACTGCACTGTAGGTGTCTTCTAAAGAAAAGAGTACTGTTTACATTTTCCAGTATAATCTGCAAAAAGTATACTTACCGATGCCCTTATATATCTCCTTAGCAATGCATTTTCTCTGAAACTTAAAAAAAGGGGTATATTTTTAAATCCTGAGCTAAGCGGTGTCCACATATTTCACACGGTGCCTTTGAAGTGGTGTTATTAATTTCCTAGTTGGTCGTATTTGAACTATTGTGAGGCACTGGGGTTCCAGTTACATCTTGTCTACACTGCTCTGTATGCGTGTGTTTAAAATGTTGAGTTTAAGGCTTTTGCGCTGGCATTCAGGATTACAAACCTTTTGGGCATAAAATGCCACAGAAGTTAAATCCCTGCCATGGTTATAATCCTGTGAGAGAGCTCTGGCTTAACACATTACACTCATCACATTCTCACTCATTTATAAAAGGCATGTATATAGGTACAGGTAAATGCCAGCCAAAGAAAAGAATGGTGCTCTGAATGATGCGCAGAAGTAAAAATAAAAAGAGTGCCAGGCAAACATGGCACAAGTATTAAATCCATTTCTCTGTAGGGTCAGTTTAAGTATAGCTTTTAAAATAAATTCTCCTCCAAAAGAGTCACTAAAACCTTGTATAAAGGATGCACAGGTTGTGTAAGAGCATATTTTAAGTGGCATCAAAGTATGTAATTGTGCTTGCATATTATGTATTTGTATCATAGAATAATCCTGTTAGATATGTTGTTCGCTCACATCCATACCTTTTCAACCATTTACTGTAGCGAGCACAGTGCCTCTGGCAGACAACCACTGCTGTAAGGTTTCACATTAATGACACAGGTCAGTGGACCTGTGTCATTAATTAATCTGTGCTGTGTGTGTGTGTACTGTATGTATGTACCCTGTGTAGCTGTGTCTTTTTTGCATTTGGTATTTCTGAGGGTCTTTCCCACTAGCTTAAAGCTCTCCAATTTATTCCTAAACAAATGAACACCGTGAGCGCTCTTTATCTTTAACTGAAGAAAAAGGTGCTTTTTTAATTAACTTCCACTCTTCTGAAAAGACTGGGGCACTGAAAAGCCGGATTTAGGACAATTCCCCTGTATTGCCCAGCCATACAGTGGCATTAGCTTTTGTGAGTCTGACAGGCTTTGATGTGGCTGCAAAGAAACTAGAACAGCACTCAGCCCTAATTCCATTGGCATAATTGGTATTATTTTAGTTTCTGTATGGCAGCTGAATACACATGGGGCAGTGTGCAGCATTGATTTGGCTTGTCTTGTGAAAAATCCAGCCAATATCTTTACACAGGAGATCAGATCCATTATGCTAGTATTTCTGCTCCTGCTTAGTGGATCAGGGAAACATTACTAGGCTGTAAATACTCTCCTGAAGCCAAGAGAATGCTTTAGAAAGCACATCATAATTGATAGTGTTTTCTTGACATGATTGCCTTGCTGATGGAATATTTATTGTACAGTTATCGCTGCTGAATTGTGCAATTGTGTGTGTTTGCCTGTGCATGTGTGCCCGTCTGTTCATGCACATTACAAATAGCAGAGAAACATCAAGTATGTTATGCTCAACACTTTAAATGCCTCTTCAGTTATGGGATCATAAAAAGCTCAGGCAATGCTGCCATTACTTCAGCTGGGATTTTTCCTCATTGCAAAACAAGCCCACTGACCTCTGCTTCTCCCTGCCCCGTTACATTTCCTTTAAAAAGGCAATAATGAATTAAATTGCACTTTTTAAAAAAAATTCCATATTCAAAAAATGAATAATACTGGCAGGTGAGACACTGACAGTGAAGATGGTTTTATATAAATGTACAGTACGTGTGTGCTTATATTTCCCGGAAATGAGATTTGCATGCTTGGAAGAATGGAAGGATTAAATGTACAGTACGTGTGTGCTTATATGTGCACGGAAATTAGATTTGCATGCTTGGAAGGATGGAAGGACGTTCTAGGCAAGCTTTTTATGCTTTGAGCCAAGTTCAGTCTAAAGCTGCATTTCATAAAAGACTAATTTAAAATGTGCTGAGTGAGCTTTTGTGGACAGGTCTCAGTCACCTTTGTACATCTGGACATGGTAATAAATGTTATCTTCCATTGCAGTCTTCATCTTTTTTTTAGACATTGTTCATTTCTTGACTGTTCTTTGCAAAGCTGTTTAAGCTCTGTCAGTTTGCTTGGTGTCATCAGTGAAGAGCCCTTTCCAGCCACAAATTATCAATTGGATCAAGTTCAGTGCCCTGACTCAGCCATCAACGTTGTTGTTTTTACACCATTTGTGTGTGGCTTTGGCTGAATGCTTGGTGGTTTTCTTACAGGCTGCTTCAGGTAATCATGCAGGATTTTCATATATTGTGTTGCATTCATTTTGCCCTCTACCTTCACAAGCCTTCCAGGGCCTTTTGCCAAAAAGCATCTCCTCCGCATGATGCTCCTCCCATGTGTGTTTGTCATGATGTGCAGTGTAGTCTGATTGCCAGAAAGTTCAAGTTTGGTTTCATCAGACCACAGAAACTTTTTCCAGTTGGCTTCAGATGCCTTCTGGCAAACTCTCTGATTGCCAGAAAGTTCAAGTTTGGTCTCATCAGACCACAGAAACCTTTTCCAGTTGGCTTCAGATGCAAACTGCAGATGAGATTTAATATGAACTTTCTTCAACAAAGGCTCTGTCTTTGCCACTCTCCCATAAAGCTTAGACTGGTGAAGAAACTGGGGCAATAGTTGTTGCATGCACACAGTCTCTCCCATCTCAGCCACAGAAGCTTGTAACTCCTTCAGAGGAGTCATAGCTGCCTTGGTGGCCTTTCTCACTAGTCATCTTCTTGTAAGGCTGCTCAGTTTTTGAGAACGGCCTGCTCTCAGCATTATAAAACATCTCATTTTCCTTCAGCCGAACCGAAGGGCACAGCTATACATTAAGACACTGCTGAAATAAAGTTTATTTGAACACCACCTGCCTAAATATTGCAAAAGCAATGTTGCCAGCTGTGCATCATTTAGGCTAGGATTAAAGCCCATGTAGTATAATATGATCATTAAGAGTTCATTTAGCCAAAACACAAAGAGATATGGGAAGGAGGGCGATTGATTTTGGTGGACAAAAGATATGCTATTGACTGAAGGAGATGCTGCTGGAACCCATTCAAAAGAATCTAAATGTGTCTGTCTTGTAAAAGTAGAAATGGAGAACCCCTGCCATTCTGGCCCCTCCTTGTGTCAGTCTGAGCTGGCCTGTTGTCCACTCCCACTACTGTGCCAGCCAACAACCTCTCCTCCATCTTGGCTCTAACTGTGCCTGTATCTATCTGTATGTGTCTGTTTATCAATAGACTCTTATCCTTCTCCAAGGCGGGTGTAATCAGCCAAATCCACATAAGCTCATTATTAGATGAAGAAACGAACTCCTGGCTCAAGAGATGAGCAGCCTGTTGTTTAGCTTCCAAATGCTGCTCATACATAACTGAGCTGGAAGCTGCTCAACACTGTACATCTACAGCTGATGCTGCTAATCAGAGTGAACATGAGAGACTGCAAGGAAGAAAGAGGACATTGAGCTATTCAGGGAGGTGAACGGTCAAGAAATTAGCAATGTGCAAAAGGGATTCAGAAAGCAATGGAAGACAAAATATTTAAAACGAAATTTAGCTGATGTAATGAAGTAGAGAGATTCTGAGGAAGAAAACCTAAGCTACCTTTAATGTTTCAGACAAAAGCCGCAACCTAACAGTTCACTGTGTGGCCAAAGCTATAAAGCATGATGAAAGTACTGTAGCAACACAGATCGTGGTTAATCTGACTGACTTTTTTAAATAATGCCATAATTTGAAGAACAAAAATAACTTAGATATCTACCTTGACAACACAGTAGACTGGAAGGACTATGCTGAATTACTTATTGGAAGAGCCAAGACAATGTTTGCTTTTTAAAGGTGGCTTAGTTACAGTAATATGTGCAGCAAGATGATGTACATCTTTTACCACTCTGTTGTTGTGAAAGCAATATTGCTACAATCTGCTGGGGCAGAAGCATCAGAGCATCAGTGCAAACAAACTAAATAAAGTGATCAAAAACACTGTGTGTGCTGGAACTACTCCTGGAGCTGTGAACAGTTTGGAGAGGAGGATGCTGCTGCTGTCTGTCATGGACAGGGACTTGCATCCCTTCCAAGATCTAGTATTACAACAGATGAAAATTTTCAGTAATGGACTTACTCAGCTACTTGACTTGGCTTAGGAATTTACACAAGTCCTAAAATAGGTTCTGCACCTACACAGTCAAAAATCCAGATCTTAAGCTCTAATTTTAAACCTTAGTGAGGTTCAAATTGTAACGTTTGTCTTAATGGTGCTGACAGAGGAAGGACCAAAAGATCAGTGAGACACAAAAACAACAACAACATAAGCGTGCAACAATTACACAGTGATATTGAAGAAGAGGGTTTTAAAGAAATAAAAAATAAAATACTGCATTGATTTAAAATATTTAGAGAAGCATTTTCAGCGGCATCATCATCAATTACGTTGACTAATGGCAGCAGCTCTATCCATGACATTTACAATACAAACCTTGGGAAAACAGCGGTTGTATGATGCAGTATTAAGAATCTAATCAGAGACCAAATATCACATACTGTACCTCATATTGTATCACAAACAAAATCCCACGGTAGCCATAGATAGATGCCAGACTACGCCCTTTACAGCATCTGAAGTAAGCAAGTGTGTTTTACTGATGTTTTTATCCTGTTTGAACCATAACAAAAGGTCTATGGCACAGATGAAAAACTAATCCAGGTCAGAGAGTAGCCGACATCAACCGTGAGCAGAGGGAATTCACTGTTGATTTTAGCCTGTGTGTGGGGATTGTTGAAATCTTGACATCTTATCCTTTAAGGCACCACAAGCCACAAATGGGAGAGAGTCAAGACACACAAGGGTTCAACTATAGATCCCTATCTTGTCTAGGACTGAGGCTGAGATTAAAGACTAAGTGCAGATATGGCTTCTAACAGATATTGATTTCTACTGCACTGGCTCAGAACCTCAACTACTGAAAGCTATGTACACTATTTTGAACCAGGAACTAGTCCAACAGCTGTTTCTCTCTTTACAGATTAAGAATTCTGAAATAAGATCTGTTTGGCACACTAATTTCTTACCGAGTCACAACACTGTGAGCTCCCAGCTGGTTCTCTAGCCCTCCTGTTGGGCTTAGCATTTACTCAGATGAAGAGTTTGGTACCCCTGTGATGTTGCAGCTTAACTGAGAACTAAAGATGAGGCAACAGGATGTATCCCATTGAGGTGATTGGTCACAAGCTTCCTGCGACTTTAGTGTTCTGTCAGAGAAAGCTTTGTGAAGGCCACATCGGTGAGTGAGGATGACGAATGCAGCTAATGTAGGTTGATCTGGGTTTTGTGTCTTGAATGGACTCTGTACCACAGTACAATACAGTAATATATTAGGTGCTCTTTTAAGTTCAACAAAAGAATATTTCCTGATCCATTACAGCTCAGTGTCTTTACATTTCAAATCTTTTGTGTGTTTCAGCTTCACTGTATATAAAAGCTTCAATAGCAGAGCAATGCACACCACCAAACACCTACCTCCTTCAGTCTTTGATGTCCTGTTAGCACTGCACATCAAGAGTGACACTGTTGAGGCTGTTACAGATGACTCCCTGTCTGGTAGTGACATGTTGTTCGCTATGGTGGGTCTTTGGCACTGCAGACATGTCATCAGTCTTATCGCTGCTACCCACCTGATAGAAGTGATGCTGCTTCAGCCTAAAAGAGGCATCTATCCTCCTCTTTCTGAGTAAGCTCACTTTGAATACCCATCGTGAGTTTGACCCTTGGCTATTCCAATTGTGTTATCGTAGTACGGATGCAGTATACTGTGTATAATCCTCCACCACACTGTTGTAACACAGGTGGCCAAATCCTAGATAAAGTGGCTTTGAAAGTATTCAGACCCATTCACTTTGTGTGCTGTAGATTTAACTTTAAATTGATAAAACTATTTGTCTTTCAGTCTACCCTTAATAACCTATAATGACAAAATGAAAGCACATGTTTAGAGAATTTTAAGATTTGGTTTAGAATCTCTTAGAATCGAAATCAAACAATTTATTCAGTACTTTATAGAAGTCCATTTGGCAGCAATTACAGCTCCCAGTTTTCTTGGGTAGGTCTCTACAAGCTCTGTACACCTGCATTTGGGCAGTTTATCCCATTGCTCCTGACAGATTCTTTTGAACTCATCATACTGGATGGGACATGTTTGCATAGCTACCTTCAGGTTTCTCCACAGATGTTCTATAGGGTTTAAGTCTGGGCTGTGGGTGGAAAACTCAAAGACAGCCAAAGACTTGAAGCCACTCCAGCATTGTCTTGCTTGTGTAGGTTGGGTGCACTCTGATGTAGGCTCTCTTTGTATTTGTCTGTATTCATCCTTCTCTCAATTCTGACCAGTCTCCCTTTCCACTGAGAAGCACCCCCGTATAACATAATGCTGCCACTACCATGCTTCGCCGCAGGGACTGTATTAGCCAGATGATGTGCACTGTCTGGTGTTCAGACATATTGTGGTGCTTGGAGTTCTGCCCAAAAAGTTCCATTTTTGTCTCATCAGACTAGGGGTGGGCGATATGCCAAAAACATAATTTCAAGATTTTTTTTTTCAGGCCATGCTGGGTATTTCGTTTGGCAGATCAGTTATTCTGAGCAGTATTTTGTAACCTTCATTTTCCACATTTTTTTGTGGAACTACTTACTTGGAGCGCCTTTCTCAAATACTGTCGTTAGTTGTTTGTTTTGGCCATATAGACATTGGCCGTGTAAGTTGTAGCTGATGCACGCACATGGGGTCCTCTCACTCTTTGACTGCCAGCATACTCTTTCAGGTGCTTTCTTTTGAGGTGGTTATAAAGGTTCGTCGTATTGCCATCCAACATGTGAACGCCATCTCTGTAACATTTTCAAATAACTGTTGTTTGCACTGTGTCAGTTTTGGAAAATCCAAAGCGGTTCCATATTACTGATGTCAAATTCTTTTTAGGGACCAACTCCTCTGTGTTGACATCCATGCTTCTATATTGCCCAATAGGGAATGTGAAGGTACGTTAAGCGGCGCTGCATGTTGGCCATAGGACTGCAACTGATAGAATGCACACTGTAGCGCAATACAAATGATCTCTCTGTTAAGGCAGATTGTGGAGATATTTTAATCGTTCACAGTCTAATATCATCATATCACACACACCCCTGCATCAGACCAGAGAATCATTTTCCTCATGTTCTCAGAGTCCTGAGCTGTATGGCAGAGTCCAAGCACCTGACTGATGGAGTACTACTGAGTTGTTCATCCTTCTGGCTGGTTCTCCCTTCACTGCAGAGGACTTCTGAGGCTTCAGAAACAATTTTATACCCTTGCCCTGATGCTTTGTCACAATTTTACAGCAGAGCTCTACAGAGAGTTCCTTGGACTTGATGGCCTGGTTTGTGATCTCATATGCAGCGTGAATTGCGGGATCTTGTATACAAAGGTGTGAACCTTTCTAAAATCTGTCCAATCAATTCAGTTTTCTACAGATTAAATTCCAGTCATGCTCAAGACACATCTCAGGAAATATTAAAGCAAGCAGGAAATATATTTAAGATTATGAGCCGATTTTACTTTTAATTTTCACTTTGTCAGTATGGGTTACCAAATGTAGATTGATGACCAAAAATATCAAATTTAGCAATTAAAAGTTAAATCTACAGCACAATAAAGTGTTCAAACAACAAAGGATCTGAATACCTCTGGAAGCCACCATACTCAATGGAATCTAAACCAAACAAAAGGGTCTCCGTGCACACTACAGGGCCTGGAAGATCACAACTTTTAGGAGTCTTCTAACAATCAGTTCATTAGGGAA
>NW_018127882.1:5333959-5366817 GCF_001952655.1 Monopterus albus | reverse complement strand
GAGCTGAATAACATAAAAACACAGGTAAACAAACAGCCTACCTTGCATGCCCTACCCAAGTGCACACAAATAACTGCCTATAAATCTACCTTGTGAAATCATTTCAAGCTTAATACATAGAATATTAAGTCAAATGGTAATAAACTATCTAGTCCAATCTACAGCAGACAATAATGAACTGCCCATACATAATTAAGAGATAGAAGCAAAATTAGAATATACTGTACTCTTCATCTTGCCTGTATGTTTTATTTATAATATTCTCTATCATATCACTGTTATCTATTCTATAAAGTGTTATATTATTCACTGCAGTTAATGGATTGAATAAATTTAGAAGATTCTCAAGAGACAGAAACTTTAAAGCAGGAGTTCAGCCCTGAGGTAGCTCTTTCACTCTTTTTTGTGCCCTAGAGTGTTGGATATGTAGTGCAATGAACCATTATTAAGCTGCATTCACAAGTAATTAACTATTGTATTTCAGCTGCTTCTCCTCATAACAGGATGTCAAAGACTCCTGAGACCTTGTCAATTACTGTCCAGCAACTACTGCACACTGTATCTACCTCTCCTTCATCCCGCAGGAACACTTTACACCGGAGTGCAAATTCAAGGAGTCAGTGTTCGAGAATTATTATGTGACATACTCCTCCATGATATACCGACAGCAGCAGTCGGGCAGAGGCTGGTACCTCGGTCTGAACAAGGAAGGAGAAATCATGAAGGGGAACCATGTCAAGAAGAACAAGACAGCAGCTCACTTCCTTCCCAAACCCCTGAAAGGTAAACAAGCCCAGATTCTCTTTCACATTTTATTGTTCAAATTTAAGGGTTAGGTAATGCTTGATTAGAACTAGTTGACAAACAACCACATCATAGTTTATAGTAGTTTCAACCAGCTATACTTAAAGGTTGGGTGAAAAGCCAGCCTTCATGAAGACGGGGGAGATGCTGTATTTCAACACGGGAATGATGCAGAGAAATCTGAATTCTGCATGTGGTCTCACCTCCACACAGCTGGCTATACGCAGTGTAAAGTGGGTGCAAATGTTTGATTACTGATTTTGAAAAATTGCCAGAAATTTGGACCCGATATTCCAATGTCAGAAAGATGTGGGTGGATGGGGTTTCCAAGGCTATTCCGGAAAAAGACCACCTGACAAGCAATTCTAACAAAGAACAACGAAAGCGTATTATTGCAATAAAGTTAATAAGTGGTGTTAAAAGGAATTGGCATTAACTTATCACGTTAACTGACAACCCTAGTTACTGAGCAACATCACTTTTTTAGTTGGGGCAGAGGTTGATTTTTATGATAAAAGAGGTTCCCTGAGAATAACTGGCTTTTCTCTGATTAAATGTTCCCATTTTCTTAATACGTTCAGTCCATGTGGATATTCTTCTACTAAAGAGCTGCTCTCTACATGCCCTCCCACTAGCTCAGTGTCAATTCTCCAGACAGTAAGCTGCCCTATTCACACTTGGACTCAATCAGACATTACACAGACTTTGTACTGTAGCAGGGAGATGGCAGGGTAGAGTCAATTTAATGTCCAGTCCAACTGAGTCAGACATTTGTGTTCTCATACAGTCCCCCCAGGTAATGTCTAGATCATTTCAGGTTTGCAGCACATGTCTGAAAAGGATTGTAGAGTGACAAACAGAGATAACATGGAGGAGAGAGGGAGAAATGGCTCTGTTTTCTCTGTTGAAAAGGCCACAGTCCTTTCATCTTCAACAAGACACACTTACCTGTCAACAGAAAGGAGACAGAGAAAGAGTCTGTGCTCACTCTAGTGGGATAAAAAGAGATTTTTTATTCTTTTTTTCTCTCAGTAAAAAAAAAAAGACAGGCTTGCAGTAGAAAACATTCTGACAAAAAGAGGACAGATTTTGTAGTTGAGTACAGTTTGGATGAAGCTAAGACACAGGAATGCTTTGCATTAAGGTCACAGTGGAGAAAAACTGTCTGTTATGTGCATGGTATGATAAGTTGGGATTTAAGAATAGTGTCCCAGGTAACTACGATGGGCCTGATCTGATCCCATATTGGTATTGGGCCTTATATCGACGTCATTCACTCATCAGATATCCGATGGACAGGGCCGATCCAGATTCCAGTCTGATGTCTAAGATAGAAAGTAATAAACCTATTCTAACCTTTTAGTTTTATGAATCACACACTGATTTCTCTTTATCGACAATTAGTGCTACAATTTTGACTTGAAGTAACATAGAAATGTTTGGTTTGGAAAATAGCTATAATTTGTGGTAAGGCTGAATTTAGGCAAATATCCTCTGGAGAGAAGCACAATGTAGATCGTTGCAATGTTTTTCATTTCAGATTGAGACCAAGCCACAAAACTTTATTTAAAAGATTAAATATCCTCTTCATACCAAAGACAGCAAAGCTGATTTCACTGCTGGATATTTGAGTTTGTAGTTAAATTCTTTCTTTCTTATATTTTCAAATGCGATGGTACCTATTCTTGGGTTTTTGGTAGGGCTTGTCCAGCCATCGCCTTATTAAGAATCCATGTTTGCCTTCTGAGATCACTATAATGACTTTGTACTTTCATTTAATGGGCCATCCATGGGGTCTCAAACACACTTAAGAGCAATAGCCAGAGCAATGGCCTTGCTTAATTCTCAGAGGAAATACTGAGAAAAAGAAAGAGAAAATTACATGGCAAGACAGACCAGATGAGACAGTAATTCTAGGAGATTACCAAAAGGCAGCTGAGGGCAGTGATTCTTGTAAACTGTCTTACATAGAATTTTTTTATGCATTGAAGCACGCTCAAAGAGATATCCAAAGATGTGAGACATTCTGCATCTTTTGCACAGACATTAAATGATCCAGTAATGCACAATATTTACTAAATGTTTTACATAATTTAAACTCCAAATGCAGCTAGTAGTTGGAATGAACTTTGCAAGGGAAAGTGAGACAGAATTTGTTCCAGCAGCTCATAAAAATTCAGAGGCAGTGGTGTTACAGGGTGCCAATTAAGAATCTCTCTCTGCACTGGCAGTGGCATTTCCTCCAGCCATTACTCACTACTCTTCTGGTTCCAGTCTGTGAGCCTCGGCCCACAGCCTCTCATTCTCTCTTCGTCTGGATAATGCAAGTTTAGCTCATGTCATTTACAGCCTAACAGAAAATTCCTCTTACAATTCTTCCAGAAAGTTTCGGTGCAAGACAAAGCATACTAAGTCTATAGTAGCATCTATCACTGAAACACAAGGAGATTTGTATAAAGGAACGTAAAAAATGACCAGATGGAGAGTTGCTACTGAAGATTGGTTCAAAATGAATAGGGGCAGTGGTGTTGAGGTGATACCGTAGCCCTGAGGTCAGTCGCCCACCATTGTAAGCATAATATCACTATCACGACTAGCACCAATCATCAGTTTCCCAGTGAAACCCTGCCATTGATTAACATTTAGGATGGTCTCTAGATTGCTGCTGTAACAAAAAATGCTGGGCTAAGTGAAGTGTAGAAGGACTGTGTTAGCTGTTTCAGCCACAGACTCCCTCAGGAATGATCATCAAATAGCATTCTAGGCAGAAGGAGGTTAACACCATCCTGAAACCAAAGACTGTGAACCTCAGATTACTGATATTTCATCTGAAAAGCTACTGCTGAGATGCAGATTGGTCCAGTGTTGCGTACACAGCAAAGCTTAAGCGCTAGCAACTCCTGAATTTATAATGTCATGCTGTGAAGATTTATTTTTTTTACTTCAGTACCAGCCTGCTCTGCTGTGATCTCTTGATTCAGCAGTTTAGTCGTGTTACACCATCACAGCACCTATTCTGAGAGTAGTCCCACTAAAAAGTTTTTTTCTCCCCACTGTGACTGTACTACAAGTCTGTTGTTTTTTGTTTTTTGTTTTTTATGAGCTTGTCTGAATCACACTTGTCTTGTGTTTCCACAGTGGCAATGTACAGAGAACCGTCCCTCCATGATTTGACAGAGTTCTCCCGCTCTGGCAGCGGTACTCCCACCAAAAGTCGGAGTGCCTCGGCTGTGCTCAATGGAGGCAAAGTGGTGAGCCAGCATGAGTCGACGTAGCCCGGTAGCCAAAACCCTGGCCCTGGGGCTAAACCACAAGACCTTACCTCCAGCCGAGCGTGAATCCAAGACTAGCTACGACAACAAACCACACACAAACACCCAGACACCATCAATAAAAACAGTTAGGCGCCATCCTGGTCAATCATTGTTTCTGTCTCCAAAAAAAAAAAATCACAATTAAGAAACTTAATGATACAAACCATTAAACATATTTAACATTTTTCTTTAGCCTTGAGACTTATTTATTACCTTAGCTCATCTTTATCTCATTTTATTTTTCTTAGGTCACACCAAGTACTCGTGCATAAACAGTATCAGACGGGCAGGAATTTGGACGTGTAGGTGTTCAGGGCAACCAGTAATGGTGCTGGTCTACAAGGCTGCAGTGGTAGACAAGCCCTGGTCTCTGTCTCATCCATGCTTCTGTCAATACAAAGCCTAGAAACTCCCCGCCGTGGCACTGCCTAGTGCTGCTGGGTCTGTGGCCAGCCAGATGGTAGCTTTCCTGCATCCTAGTGCACACGCTCAGAGACTGAGCTCTCTAGCATGGGAAAATGAAGCCTGTGTTTAGCTGACCTGAAATATAAGGGACAGCATGGCTCTCTTGCAGTTGTTTTTCTTTTCAGCAATGCCACAGCTGCAGTTTTTTTTTCTTGCTAATTTTCTGAATTAGCTGAGAGCTTTTTTTATTTGATGACTGGTTTTGTTTCTGTGCCCTATTGTTCTCTTCCCTCACCATTGTTCAGAATTTGTATTTTGGTTTGTTTCATCATTGAAAAGTGTTCCAGCAAACCAAAGACAGAATGAAGGAACTTTAAGCCGCTGAAAACCAAGTCAGTACATAGGCAAAGCTGGATTTTTTTTTTCCATTGTACATTTTTTTTTCTGAAAGAAAGGAGAGGTTTTGTGGGAATAAGGAGATTCAATGGACAAAGCAAGTGATTTTGAACACTTTGGAACCGTGGCAGTGGGCTTGATGTTGTGCTTTTCGCCGATATGCTCGATGACAAAAGGTATGAAATGATTACTCAGTGTCCCCATTCCCTTCTGTTGCCAGTGTTTACAATGTCTCCATCCCTTGTCCTTGTGGCCCGTTTCTTTCCTCTGTGTTTGTGTCATACTTCAAACCCTTGCCACCCTTTTTTGTCGATGTCTATTGACTGAAACAGGTCACCATATGAACATGGTGCAAGCCCCTTCCCAGGATGTTTGTCATGTGTTTGAGTAACTTATTGTGGTGATGATATTTTCTATTTAAAAAAAAAGGAATACTGTGGACTTTTAGGTGGCTTAGTATTTTATAGGAGATGTCATATTTGTAAAAGTGAAAAATGAACATCTTCCCTTTCTTGCACAGGGCATGTACAAACACAGTTGTGGACAAAAAGGGACCCTTTTTGTGGGCTATGTACTCCTCCCTTCAGCTACATAACTTCTTTGTGGTACATGCTTTTGAGAGGCTTTCTTTTCTTGGTTTCCTCCAGAGGTGGCTTGTATTAAGTGAACCTGTCTGTTGCATGGGAGAAAGCAGGACTATTCTGGTCTAGAGCTGCATGATGTAGGCTATGTGTATTAACCCATGTTGGATCATGTGTTCTAAACTACCAGGCTAAATCTGATTAAACAAGATACGGGCAGGCATTGTGGCTTGTCTGATAACTTCCAGTTGTTTATTATTTGTTGTATACACAAAAATGCACTGAATAAAGTGTTTATATTAAGATATGCTTTTAAAATGTGTCCAGTGTTTCTTCTTTGTCTTATCAGTTGCCTTATTTATTCCACCGACCTGTCACTGCAGTTATAGTGAAGACTTGGCAGGATCTGTAATGACTGGTGACATATAGCTGGGAGCCATCTACAGTATGTTGCACACTAGCTTTCTTCCTGGAGAACCCCTGAACACACACACACACAGTTATAAACAGCATCTTTTCCATCTGTAGACACTAATTTATCACACAGGAGGTGGGATATGTATTTAATTGCCTCAGACTTGAGGGTGGTGGACAGGGTTATTGGGCTCCTTCCATCTACAGTAGGAAATCAACTCTTGAAGTTATAAGGTTGAACATAAGATGCCTGGAAATTCTATTGTTGTGGCTCTTTTGCAGTGTTTGTATGATTGTTGGCTTGGCTTAGTAACATCACAAAGTAAGCAAGATCACTAACTTTTTTTTTCCCAGTAGGCTGACTGGTTTCAGTGAAAGTGATTCAAATCTTCTCTTCTCAGAGAATAAATCATGTTTGGGCAAAGGCACAAGATCACACATCAAGACCCAACAGCCTGAGGGGAACTGCAGACAAGTCTTTACATAATTAGGTAGCACGCAAAAAAACAAACAAACAATAATCCTATTTGATGGATAAAATTAGAACACTTCGGCGCTACTGGGTCATCATATGTGCAGAAAGGATGTGACACAAGGTAGGAACTGTCTGGTGAGTCGTCACTGCTAGGATGAGCTGGGAAAGAATCATCTGAATACTGGAACAACAGTGCATGTGCAATGTGTCTTTATATCTTACAATTACCAGAAATCATAGAAATAAGTTACTAGTCCACATGAATGTCCTGATCCAAGCAAATGATCCAGTCCTGATCCAGGTCTGCAAGCATGATGCAGTTCACGCTTGTCTCTCTTTCATCATCAACAGTGCAAACTACTGCAGCAGCAAAATCTGATCTACTGACCAGCACTAATGCACCAACAGTTAACATTTACACAAAAAAGAGAGACTGCATTGTGATAGAGAACTGATGGATGGATTTTCTAGAATTGGATTTTGAAAGATACTTTAGCAAACAATTCTTACAATGGTCTAACATTATGCCAAGTCTGAGTTTGGTCATTGTACTGTAAAGTTAGAGCAAACAAGACTCCTGCTTGTTACTACAGCCTATTGTACAACTGCACAATTAGCTCAATCTTCATCCTTGGAATGTGAGGTAGAAGGCATCAGTTTGGTCTTTGGAGACTGCCTCATTATGCCCGTTGCCAGCAGAGACAGGAGAACTAATAGGTCTCTGTATTATAGGCCCTGATATGAGCTACTTCATCGTTCATGTAGTTTGACATCCCTCTACTCCCCTCATTTCCCTTTGCCCCTCTCTAGACTCCATTCATTAGCACAGGACAGTCAAATTCATTAACGGAGACTGCCTGCCTTGTTCAGAGATGGTGATGTGAGGAGCAGCCACTTTCCTTCTCTCTTTCTTCCCCCTCACTGACTGATCACTTTCTGCCCTTCACTTGGCCACGCTAATGCACCTTCATGGAGCAATTGCAAAACATCAGGGTGTGTCTGATGCATGCACACACACAGAAACACACATATAGCATACACACGTCAAGCAAAGCCACTGCCACTGTGCGGCTACTTGAGATCTTGAGTGAGATCGGGCTGCAATAATCTGTCACGAATCAGACAGAGCTGATGGAGCTGTGATATATGTGAGCACTGTGTACCTGTGAATAGTATGAACTCATTACCCTTTATCACTGCATGCACAATATGACTGGTCTTATTTCCTTCTCCAGCCGAGCCTCCCTTTCTGTCCCTGTGTCTCCATCATCTTCTTCACATCTGCACAGTTGATTTGTTTTAATTTTCAGTGCAACATTCTTTATATGCACAGAAATGACAATGTTTCTATTGATTCATATGGAAAATTGAACAGCAAATCTCACAGCAGGATATTCACTTCACAACTGTTACTGACTGCATTAATAGTTAGTAAATTATTTATTAACCCTTTATAAATTAGCAATATAAAATTACAGTAACCTAACATCAATATATTAATATTAAGAAACTCACAAATAGCAATTTAAAATCCCTATGTGACATTAGCCTATTTTATGTGGTATTTATAAAGATAGATCAAGCATTACTCATTAGATTTACCAGCCTAAAAGTCAACACTGAAAACTAAATCCATATATTATTCATATTCTTTGGACTTCTATTGGACGATCTTCTTCAGCTACAGCGCCCATGTGTCTTGCTACCATTCATGATCCTTTTCTTACACTGTTACACGAGGTGTGCTATACAGAAAACAATTTTCTACTTGCCAGTCAAGATGTCAATGCCTGAAATTGCTCTAATTATGAAACAAGCCAGAATAATTTTCTTGCATTTTGCACACAATTTAATGCACAGCAAACCGAGTTAAAGTGCAGCTTCCGAGCAGTATTGATGCTTTTACAATCTCTGGAAGAAGACAAAGACAACTGAATTTAATTGACTGGCTGATGAAGAACCCTCCCACAAGGGGCAGCTGCAGCTCTCATTTACTTCCCTTCTTCTGCAGCTCCTTCTTTATCTGTTTGTTATAGACAACTTATGAATCATTTGCTCCATATGTTATTAGCAAACGAAATGGGTAAATGAAAATTACATGTTGTAAAGAAATTGTCTGTGGAGCTTTGTTATTTATCACAGGCCACAATCTTAGAAAATGGACTACACCAAAACAAACAGGGCAGAGTAATTGAAACTAAGAAGACTATAAATAATTCCAGACTATATGGCTTGCAACCCTGGAGACAGGGGAGGCAGTAGGGACAAAGATGCTGTGATTCAAGAGAAAGAAAAATATGCCTGAGCTTTCACATTAACATCCCCTCCTAAAAAAAAAAAAGAGCCTATCAGGTGACAAGCTGACTAATATTCTGCATGTCTTCGGCACATATCGGGGGGGGGAACAGCCAGGTCAAGAAACTGATGAAATTTAATGAAATACACCACTGCCAACCCTGACAGTTCCAGACATCTCGGTGCTCTCTGAGGGCCACGAATCCAAACAGAGTCTCTTGCTGTTTGTCCCTCTGACAACCTCTCTTCCATTATCCTACCAATGTGCCCCTGGCTGGCACAGAAGAGCCAGTAGCTTCATTCCCAACAGATTACCCAGTGCAGAGAGTGTCTCACACTTGTGCTTATCAGTGCAACCAGCATGTCAGAGAACCAGGGACGGGCAGAAAAGATGGGAAAGACACTGATAACATCCACCACAAATAGCATCAGACATCGCTGCTTCCCCGATTAGAGGTGCAGTACAGCCGGGGTGTCACCTCCTGCTTATTCTTCAGGCGATAGCTGGATTTGATGTGGATTGTTTATCAGAGACGGGAGCTCGACCCACTGTGGTATGCGTGTGCGTTGGCTCAAGCACACCACAATGAATTTGAAATGAAACGATGAATATAGGGTTAAAGTGATGACTTCAAGCCTTCATTTGATATTATTAGGGGCTTTGGGACTTTGTTTAGAAAGGGCTGTAAGTGAAGGCTCTCAAATGCTCTCAAAGTCAACACTTCAGGTGATGACTTCAACCCTTGTTTGGGTGCAGGTAGTAACATCTGCTTCTGTTTATTTTCAGTTCTCTAATAAAACAAATACAATTTGCACACCTGTCAGGTGTCAGAGGTCGACTGTACATCTGGCCCTTCTGGCTGTTTTATCTCAGAGTACAGTGACAGTACTGCACAAGTCCCATCATCATGCCAAAAATTATATAAACAGTGGGAGCATTATTAGATTTAATGGAGAAAATAATTGGTTGATGCAGTGCCACAAAAACCTGAGTGACCGAAGCGTGATCACACATCTGAGTCTGAGCCGGAAAAGTCAGATTAGCATTAATCCAGACAAAGAGAACAACCCATTACTTTAATGACTAATGTTCAGTTAATAATGTGGAAGAGCAGCTGTGGATGTCACTGAAGGATAATATTAGGGGGAAACAATAAGTGTATTCTCGGTTGTGTACGTTTGTTGTTCTCATGACACTTTTTATGCATTCACACACACACATACATACATTTGGGCCTATGCTGTATCACTGATTTATTAATGATACATTTCTCCTTTAGAGATTTTTGACAAGGGAAAGTGTTTTCTGGCAAGACCCTCATCCTCTGTGAATCTGAGGGACTGGCAGTGTATACTCCACTGAAACAGAACTGGACTAGAAATGGAAGGTGTGGTGCTTTTATTTTGTATTTTTAAATGACAGTTTTTGTTAATAAATAAATAAACCCATTACTTGACACCAAAGGGTAAATATCTAGGCTTTGTTTCCACATGCACTTTGCTCAAATGTGACATCATAATAAAGAGATGCTATAAAGATAAGATCAGCTCCATTTTATTTCTTTCAATTTCATGCTTCCTTGTGGTGTAAGATTTTATGAGACTGCGTGTCCTCCAAATTCAACATTGTCATTTTAGTTGGAGAAAACATTTGTTGGTACATTGAGTTTGTGTCTGTGAATCCTACGCAAGAGAACAGGAACGGAAACAGAACATTTACTTTGATATTGTGGGTTCAAATAACAACCACGGTCTGAGGTCATATCCTTACTCTCCTCGATGCCAGTCAAAAGAAGGAAAATGTATGTTCTCTTTTTTCCAAAATGTGAGGCCATGTGGTTTATTATGGCACCTTGTGAACCCCATCTGGAATTCTTTTCATTAGATACTGTGAACTGATCTTATGTTAGACTGACCAACCAAATTTGTGCTCTCAGTTATCATCGAGTGTATTCTCTGGAGTTTTCAACCCCTTTGCTAAAAAATATAAATGTTATCAATTCTTATAGTCGGAGACATCACCAACTATATTTGCTTACTGAAAATCTATTTGAAACTTAAAGAGCTATCCAAACACGGCGCATTATGCAACTGCAGTAATACTTTCCTTTTTTTTTTGTTGTTGTTTCACTTCTTTACCTGTTTCAGTACTTTGAACCTCAGCGTATTCAAATCTCAGTCCTGCAAAGCTAAAGGATTCCCTCAGGATTAGAAGAAACACTTGGTGTACTGTTCACTCGTTTCCCCCGGCTGACTAACACGCTCACTATGTCTTCTCCTGCATCGTGATTCACCCGTTCCTATTTACCATAATCAGCCACTTACAGTACAGTAAACATCAAACACCAAGCTTCCACAAACAGAGGTAAGAATCTGATCTAAATCATTTCTTGTTTTTGTGAGCATCATGCTTTTGTCATCTGCAGCCCAAATAGATTTCTTCAGTTATTATTCTCCTCTGTGTTCTCTGTGCTGCATAGTGTTCTCTATTTGTCCCTTGCACTCATTTGTCTCACTCCCTGTTTCACCACCCCTCTGTTTCCATGTGCAGTAGGGAATCCCAGCTCTTGCCTCACTGCAGTGGATGAGGTCAGGCATTATGTAACAGGGAGCCAGTGAAGCAGACAGCCAACACTCACCTCTGTTACCATGCAGTCAAGTAATAAGGCAGGCAGTGGCCACATCCAACATTTATGAGGCCTCTGCAGCATAAATGTATTCTTCCCCTGCCAATAGAATAACAGACAGCACTGTAAACGGCTGTGTGGGGGAAAACACTTTGCCTCCAGTCCTCCTGCCTGCATCATACTTACGGGGATACAAGGAAGCCTGAGGGGAACATGAATAGGAACTCAGATCATTGTCTAACTAGAAAATATGTGTAACTGAGCCAACAGATGTGAGCAGATATCTTCACAATATCTTATTGAATCAGTAACTGAGATCACATAATGAAATATGTGTCAGCGTTTTGATACGACGCTGAATATGTATCACTGGTAAACAGTAAACTAAAGCAGAAGGTGTAAAAGATGCAGTCTATGATGTCTGTCCCTGTCAAAATAACAAGAGCAGCTTTAATATCCTGCTTGACGAACTACCACAAGCCAAGTTCCAGGAAATTAGTCAGTATCACTGCCCTTATCGTACTGGTGGGATGCCATGATTTACTGATGTCTGAGGAAAGCAATTTGCTCTGCTCAGAAAACATGACTGGCTAAAATTTGCTCTGCTCAGAAAACATGACTGACATGTGAAGGCTATTTCCTAAATATACATACCAGTAACACACTGACAAAAATGGACTTTTTGACTTTTAACATGTGAAGGGAGAATAGAGTCAGTGAACAGAAGATGGTGAAAAGGCCACAAGATGTAAGTATGTAAAAAGAAGATTATGAAATGAGCAGAACTGAAAAATGGGGGGAAATATCAAGCTCCCTGCATGGGTTGTCTTTTTGCAATAACTAAATATTTTGTGAAGGAAGCACGGACTCCAGTAATTCTTAAGCCAAGGCATTTCATTGCTGTTGTCCAACATGACTTTCATTAATCAGTCTGTCCACTGTCTATGCACAACATGGTGTTTTGTGCTGCATTTACACTGCCAGAAATAATGACAGACTTGCAAACACTTTTTGGTTCAAGCTCACATCTGTGACAGTGCTGATAGACAGTCATAAAGAATAAAATTAACTGTAGGGGTGTGACGATACACTTAGCTCACAAGACAAGACTATACACGATACTGGGTTCACAAAGAACAAGTCAATATTTTAACATTATTCAAATTCAAAACAATGCAGGTGCACTTTGAAATGTTTTAACTAATTATTCTATAATGAATGTCACTTCAGTTCAACTTTGAGTATGAATTATCATATGCAGTAAAAGACAACAATATGCAAACACTGCAAAAGGTTTTGCCATTTCACATGAGTCTCTTCAGACCTAATAATTGTGCATGAAGTATGCATGAGCTTCTAACTAAAGCTGTGTGTGACCTGTTATTTTCCCTCCCACTGCACCGGATGGTGACACCATTTGGCAAAGGTGCTGCATTGACTAATCACATGGGACGTTCAACCCACACCCCCTGACCAACACAGCAGCGAGTTGCATTTATGCTGGACAACTGTGAACGTACCATCACTTTGCTGTCATACTGGCTGCTGCCCTGGTTCTGTTATATACCGATATTGTGAGACAGCTGTTGCTTTGACTAGAAATATCATCGCGTTTTAACATCGTGAGATCTCATGCCACAAGGTCTCATCACGTCCCTGCTTACAGTAACTGTAATAATCGGTACTGACTGGAAGAGAATAAAAACAAACTTTGTAACAAAATATCACACAGTGCACCACTTTAGGAGATCAGAAGTGGCCGGTTTTCAGCATGATCTGCCTTGACCGGTGACCGGCCGATCACTCTGAAATTTCCAATTCTATGCCAGTCAGATATGGAGGCACGACAGGCCACGTCACCCATGCAGTGGTAGCAAGCCATTTGATTTTGAAGTTGATTGTTTTTCTTTGGCACATTTGAAGTGTAATCGCCACAGACAACTGCTTAAATCAGGTAGCTCATCTGTTAGCCTATTTATGTGTTGAAAAGTTTTTACTTGACTCTCTTCTGATGGATCAGGCTCCTGGTGTTACTAAGCTTTCTGGATTTACTTTGCCCCATCCAAAAAACTGGGAAATCAATAAAGTAAATAAATCACAACATATAAACACTGCTGATCCCTTGCTGATGAGCCTATTTCTGATGTCAGTCAGCCTTTTGAAGATACTGCTGTCCTCCTGCTGACAGACAACTGTTCTGATGAGTGATGCTGCAGGGAGGTCGGCCAGTGTGGACTGAGCAGATCAAACACTTAATATAAAATAATTGTGTATCCTTGTCAATTATAGTTTTTAGACAGAAAGAAAATCGAATCTGCCAAGAAAGTTGCAATCGGCGCATCTCTAATTCCAGCTAGGTCTGATCTGTCTTTATCCCTGGCTTGTAAAGTAAGTACTGTATAATCAGTTCAATGACCATCATTATTGTGCATTTTTACACATTCAGAAGTCTCATCTCCACCTCTTTCTCCCCCTCCATTACACAGCTCCACACTCTCCCCTCTTCTTGCACACCATTACACTTCCTTTCGTGGCTCTCTGATCTGCCATCTCCTGGTCTTATTTCCTGTTCACAATCACCCTCTCCCTCCGGCTGGTGCTTTCTGGTGCTTTCTACTCATTTGTCATATCATTAGTTTTAAACCATGAGCGGAAATTGCTTTCATGCAGTACCTGCCCTTCCTCTCTATGGTAACTTGGTGTTGATTCCATTTAACAGTGGGTCTTGTGGTTAAAATGAATAATGCACATGCTTAGAGATCTGAGGCTTAAATCCCCATTAACAGCCTAGCCTCTGAGCTCAAATGAACCAGGATGTCAATATCTTGGCCAACTGACAATAAACTGTCTAAGTGGAGCTGGAGCCAGCAGCCTAGCTGACAGGAGCTGGAACCTGCTAGCCATGAGGTATCAGTATTCATTGAAACTTACACTATTCACTCTCCATTGCTGCCATTTCCAAACAAAATATTGTTTATTAGCTTGCGATATCATGTTACGTCTTATTCCACTTTGTACAGTATTTTACTACTTCAGTCTACTGTGATTTGCAGTATAATTTGTACAATAATGAATATCAGGACATTTCCTTGTAAAACAGAAATGTCTTATGAAACACAAAATGAATGTTTGTAGTCTTCTGGAGTTTTAGAATTCAGACATTCCTTGCTATTATTAAAAAAAAACAAAAAAAAACTGTTGTCTTTCAGCAGCAAACACACCCAGTTGTGTGTTGTACTACTACAGGGGATCTGAACCTGGGTATCCACTGAGGTAAATGATCTTGTATTAGCATAATACCACGGTGTTTACACTGGGTCACCACAGAGTTTAGCTCTTTTCACCAAGAGTCAGTACAGTCTGCCAGCCTCAGTGGGTGAGCTGGCAAGAAGAGCACATCTCTGCCTCCTACTGCTAATCAGCAACACATATGTAAGTTTGCGCACAAAGATTTGCAAATATAGGCCCACACAGACATGCAAGATTGCCCAGCGTCGCCAGTGATATGTCATTTAGCACATTTGGCTCTCTAAAGAGATCTGATTCAGCTATTCTACACTGCCAAGTTGATAAAGTTTCTTTTGTTCTCTTAAAGTGTTAAAGAGAGCAATTAGACAGCACTCAGAGTGCAGATCACCGCCAAGGGCAATTAAGTTTCCCCATGATGCCATTACACCTAAAAGCAATACTACATCATAGTTCGACCCTCATAATACGATTGCTGGACAAATGAAAACCTGTGATGCCATTTGTAATGGCGCCGATACCATTATTAGATTAAAGTTATTCAAGAAAAACAATCGACATGAGTGATTACTAAAGCTGATTAACTAATAATAAAAGTCCCACACAGACTGGCAACAATGTGTACTTACAGTCCTTCATAGACACACACAAGTCACACCATTTGACTGCATGCAATTCCTCTTCAGAATCTATTTTTCCGCAATGCCTCCTGCTACACTTATTATGGGACATTCACACATACAAAGACAAACACCAGCATCCTTGCCCACACACTACTATGCTCGAAACAAGATGTAGCTGCCTGCTAATCGAGCTAGCTTAGTCTGCTGATGGGTACTTGCATCTCCGAAAATGTCATAATCGGCATTACTTGGCTAGACTGACCAAATATTCTCAATGTTAATTGCTCACCTGAAAAAAATGTCAATATTGAATAAAGTGACAGTGTTCAGTTTCCACTGACAATCACCATAATTTGTCCCAAGGGGGCTCACATACAGTAAGCAGGCTTTCCAGCACTCACAATGGTCAAAAATCCTTTTTTTTAAAAAAAAACTCCTATATACAAATGATGATTCAAATCAGCACCAAAATCTAATGAATTGTTCAGTGGACCACACCCTACATCCAAAAATCATTTCACCAAAACCTGTTCACTGTTTTTGATGATTAGCTAATACTTAAATACAACTTATTAAGCATGCAGGACACTATGATGTGTCTGTGTGGGTGTGTAATGTGGGTGTTTTTGGTTAGAGAATGTTGGTTCCCAGTGCTACACTGTATTGACACAGAGCGTATGCTCCATGAGAGTACATCACACTGCATAGTACAGCAATGGGTGACATTTGCAATGCAGATCAAAAGCAGCAAGAAGAGTTTGTGATTAATCTTAGAAATAAAAAAATCCTTAACATCATTTTAGAAAAAGTACATGATAAGAAATGAAGGAGGGGGGTTAGTCGTTCTGGGCAGCCCACAAGAGAGAGCCAGTTGCCATGGCTTCAGAGTAACTGTGGCTGGTGTTGGCTGGGCAGCTGGTTGCCTAACAGCAGCAGATGGAGCAACACAGGTTTCCAAGAAGGCACTGTCACACAAGCACTGTCCCTCACCTATATGTGTCATATCATTATCGTCATCATTTTCCTATCTATATATAGATGTGTGCGTGCACAGAGACTACTCTGTGAGGAGTTATGATATGGGCTTTATCAGGCTTTTAACCTGCTATGCAGCGGCAGAACAAAGCACTATGCCATCAATAATCTTTAAGCAGAGACCATAGACTAGATATACAGTATAATGATGGCCAATGTGAAAACTCCCAGACACAAAGTCACCACAAGTGACTCCTGGTGGCTGGTTGCAGTGTAGGTCATCAACCCTGACTATTTAGTGTAGAAATGCAAATGATCTGTCATATTATTTTGTTTGGATGTGTTGACAAATATTCTTGTCTCTCTAGTATAGAGACCACCCACCAAAAAAACAACACTGGATGCCTCTCAGAGAGCCAGACCTCCACCAAGGAAGTTCAGTTCCCCATAATGCTATTACCTAAAACCATTATTCACATTGATTCCTTGAGCATGAAAATCTGGGCTATCTGCAAAACTCGGAATCACACTGATATCATTAGTTTGAAAGTTATTCAAGAAAAATGACAGATGGGCGCTTACAAAATTCTACAAATGGCTAAATAAATGTCAAATGCACACTGAAATCATGTGTGTTTACAGTTCCTCATAGACACATACAACTCACGCAATTTGGCTGCATACAAGTCCACCTCAGAATCCACCATGCCTCCTGCTAAGTTTATTAGCTCCACTCGTCTCTGCTTCAAGCACTCAGCAGTGCAGCTGCACACGTTAGCCAGATCAGCGGCAAAATCTAAAGGACTGAAAAAAAACACTCACGCAAATCCATTCATTACTTTTTGAGTTATTCTGTACACAAACCAACCAAAAAATGCCAGCACCCACATACAATACAGTACCATGAAATGCTTCTGCTATACTTTAGTGTTGGCTAGCAGTTGTAAGTTTCAGCTGTTGTCAAAAATATAACTGAATGTGCCTTTGGCTATGGGGCAAATGGGTGCACCCATGCATTTTTATACATGCTTGTGTGTGTTTTTGCAAATGGTATTGTTTTTACAGTTGAGAATAAGAGATGAGCAGAGGAGGCAGTAAGCAGAGAGTCACTGAACCCACAACTCTTATCTCTAATAACTTCACAGACCTGTGCTCTCACCCTGGGTAAGATAAGTAAACATAGCTGGGCTGCAGGAAATGTGAAATACACAGGTGAACTTCAATCATCTGTAATTCTTTGCAACTTACAGTACCTAGGCAGGATGGGATCAAATCATTAATACAGATTGGATGTAAACTTAAGGTATTAGGGGTATGAGCAGGAGAAGAACAGATTAAATATTTTTTCTCCTATCATGACTCTACTGAAAAAAATCTGTGTGCAGTTACTATGGAAACTGTAATTGGAGTCCAACATGATGGCACTGTTTCCAATTAGAGCAAGGCTCTGTACCAAATCGAGCAATGCCAATGGGTTTCGGGGTTTTATTATATATCACAAACAGCACATTCATTAAACTTGGGTGTAGGAGAACCGAGGTATCCTGAACCCAAACACTGGCTGGAAAGAGATGCAGAGAGAGAGTGCATGCTTCACATAGAAAGAGAGGTAGACAGAGCATGGAATCGAATGTCGAGTGTGATTTTGGAAATGGAGCGATCATCACGATAAACACCCAGTTTTCTTTGTGTTTGGACTTGGCTGACCTCCTGCAGATGAGGGAACAGATGAAAGACTGCTTGGCCAGAGGGACCCCGCTTATCACCCAATTAATATTCATTACATTATGACTTGATCATTCATTAAACAGCTCCTCACCCTCCCACACTTTCTCTCACGTTGCACTATTGTTTGAAGAATTCTCCAGTAATAATGTTGCTAGTGTTCTCCTGTGCTGCACATAGTGTCTTCAGTCATGCACACAGCTCAGTTTAAGAACATGAAATTACTGCATCCATGTCACTGTACCACTCAATCACACTTCTCATACATCTTGCCCCACATGCCAAGCAGGGGGAACTGGAGCGACAGTGCTGTTCTGCCCATCAGAATAATTCATTTCCCCTGGTGGCCTAAATGAGAATGTATCAGCGTTATTAATAATGTGGTAGCCAGGTCCAAAAACAGCCCTCCAATGACAGAGATGGAGGAGGCCAGTAAAACTAAGCTGCAAAACTCGTGACAGGCCTCAGGCTGCTGCTAGCCTCTGCTGAACTACACTTTAACAATGTGTAAATACGTACTGAGTTCCAATGACATACATAAAAATAACCGGTATATGCAAAATGTATTCATTTGTACTGAATGTGTGTGCTGCATATGACACCAGTGTATGAACTTGTTGTATCGATTCACTTCCAAGGACACAGCAGGCAATTCATCATTTCTATAGAATGCTATGCATTTCCTACACAGCAATAAATCATGGTGTGTAATCGCCCCCATGTGATTTTTTTTTTTACATCACAAAGAATAATAGCTGACTGTCCATCAGTGCTGATTCATACTCATGTTTTCGTGTTTGTGCGACAGGAAAGAAATTCCCTCAGTTTTTCTTTTCCCCAGGTGTGTAATTACGAGAGGTGTGACAATACACTTGGCTCACAAGGATGATATTTTAACACTCTTATAAAGAAATCTTCGATGATGAAATATAAGACTGGAAAAAAGTCTTATTTGACTGAAAGTCACAAAATGCAAAACAGTGCAGGTGCATTTTGAAATGTTTTAACTAATCTTATAATGAATGTCACTTCAGGTCTACATTCTGAGAATGAATTATCATATGTAGTAAAAGACAACATTATGCAAGCACTGTAAAAGGTTTTGCCACAAACTCAGCTGATTGGCTTCTCTCCTGTATTTCACGAGTCTCTTCAGACCTTATAACTGTGCATGAACTATGCATGAGCTTCTAACTTCTAACTGAAGCTGCGTGTGACCTTCTGTGCTATTTTGAACCTCAAAGACAGCACTAGACAGTGACATCATCTGGCAAAGGCGCTGTGTTGACCAATCACATACAGGGGACAACTGGCATGAGCATTCACTGCTATTCGCTGTCGACTATGGGCCACAAGTAACGCACCATAATGACACGCCATGCATTTTCGTTGTGTTTTTTTTTATTCTATCAATGGAAACTCACAGGGTGGACTCGTCACCACCTGGTCGTATCATACATACCTACAACACACACCCTGCGACCCCTCACCCCCCTGACCAACACAGTCCTGTGCGTTAAAACATAGCGGGGTGTTGCATTTTTGCCCGACTACTGATTTTGCAAGACAGCTTTTACTTTGATGAAAAATAGTCATGTTTTTAATAGTGCAAGATCTCATCAAACTCTCATTAGGCATTTCACCAACTCCCTTTGTTGTGTACAGTATTTTATTTAAAATGACATCTAAATGGATTGGGTTCTATTCCAGTTTTATGCTTTTGGCTGGACTTACTATACAATCATTTTAGAGCTGAAGGTTTCACCGTTTTCAAATCTATACTGCAAGTTAACAGAACACAGTGTTAAACCTGGAAAGCTTTGATTTCATCTGCAATTAAAACTCTTTTTTTAACATTACAGATTCTAAATAATCAGAGAAGCATCTCCTCAGGCTTTCTGGGAAACCTGTGGAAGAAGCAAGTGAGTGGACAAAGAAACTTCATGATGCAAAGTTTAGCTTTGGCTAACCATACTGAAAATAGCCAGGCACTGACAAGCTACAGATGATACTAGTGTCAAATCAAAACAACATGCCGGACACCTGGACCTATTTTGGTTTTAGACAAGAGGATGCAAGGAAGGAACAGGTAATGTGCCACATGTGCCTGGCTAAGGTAACGACAAAACACCACAAATATTTTTTTACAGCATTAAAAAAAACAAAAAACATTTTCATGACATTTTCACTCACCCACTCCCTTCAGTACTGACTTAACAGATTTCTACCTACAAACACTATTTGTATCATCGGTTCTCTTTTTGTTTAGAAAAATAAATAAATAAAAATCGCAATTTTCCCATATCGTTCAATCTTATGCCATTTTGTCCTATTTATCAATGCAAGAATATTTGTAACTCCCTTTTCAGCCCACAATCTGGCAAAAAGTTTCACAAAAAAAAGGAAAACCGAACCGTATTGAACCAAGACATGGTAGATAGAGGATTCAAATTTCTCATATAGCCAGAGCCTGAGGCAAACAAGATCATGTGTTTATGTTATGAACCACAATGTGACTGCCCGCAGAAAATCCACAACGACAGGTCTGGCCAACATATGTCGTTATCTGTCATCGTTATCATCTGCACAGATGTGTTACAGCCACTCTGCCTAATCATATTACTGCAGATTTTTAGAGCTAGAGGTCTTGAATTATTCTGCTTTAGCTGCCATTTAAAGGTCAAAATAAAGCAACATGTGTACGACAATAATATGTGTGTAGCAGCATGTTTTGAGAGGCTTTTTCATGTAGCACAGTTCTTGCTTTTCTCGTGGGTGTCAGAAGACAGAGTACATGGCATAATCCATTCACTGATATGAGAACACTCAACACGGGCATTAAAAAACATCTGTAAAGCTGTGACTGTGACAAAATCAAGACTTTGTGTATTTAAATGAGTTATCAAATTTGGCCAGCTTTTATGATTTTATTTCTCAGCTGCTTTGGCATGGTCCCTACCTGAACTTCATTCATCTCAAAACACTGAAACACTCATATCTATTCCTTATTTTCTCATAACAAATTACAATAACTACAGTTCTCTTCAACTATTCAATGCACTGATGCACTTTCTAATTAAATGTGTTACTATGATATGGATGCATTTATCTGCTTACACATTGTGTAAATCATCACATGCAAAATAATCATGGAAAAGTCACAGCATATATCATCATATTGGCACAGCTGTATCTTCCCTCTCTATATCGAAACTGTCCTTTACATGCATTTTGTTCAGTCCAGGTAAAACATTATCATTTCAGACTGACACTGACCAGCTTAAAAAGTCAAAGTATCTAGCCACAAACACAGCATCCTGGCAGCCTGCAGAACATGTCAGAGGTTTCATAACACAGTTCTTTAAGCTACACTGTCATTCAGTTGTCTGCCTGACCCTCACAAGCCTGTAGTCACAGCAGGGATCTAGGTAAAAAACTACAGACTAGCGTTTTGTTCAAGGACACTGCTACTTCTCTGCTGAATGTGTGTACATTGGGCACATTTTTGCACGTGTATGTTAATGAATGCAGAAGTGTGTATAACTACAGAAAAAAGAAAGTGTTGATGACAGAGAGAGAGAGTAGTCCTATCTTAATAATGCTGTGTGGGAATTGTTAAAGCCTAACTGCATGCCGATACAAGCAGCCATTCCATTTCAATCTCAGCATTGGAACCTAACAACACCTGTCTGAGCTTTCTCTTGGATTGTTTTTTCAGCAGTAGTGCTGTTGTGCACGTGTCCATGAGGAGCAGGAATAAAACAACTTTGGAAAGGTCATAGATACAGTTAATAATAAATGTAAGCACTACTGTAAAATGTTTATTAATGCTTTGCATGGATGTTTCGGGCAATACAGTTATTGCTGTTTGCCTTGTCATAATTTAACAAGAGCTACTGACACTTGAAGGGCTCTGGAGGCCTAGATAGCTGTAGCTATAAATGTCAAAGAGCGGTGCTTATGCTGTATTTCTACAGTACTGCCTTTGCCAAATACAGTAAATTAGCTAAGTAGACTAGGGCTGGACGGTATATCAAGTTTTCAAAGGAGATACAGGACGAGCATCTTAACCTGACAGCTGACATCAGAGACACCTAGACCGCCCCACCCCTTTTTAAGTGGCTTTTTTCTCTTTGGATTTTTTAATATTCTTCTTCTAACTTTATTTTAGTTAATATAGTCATAGTTTCTGAATTTTGGCTTAAATATTATTGTTTTGTATTTGTATCATGTATTGTCCTGTGATTTGATTGCTCTGAGCTGCCACATATTATTGTGCTGTTTAATTGTTCTATAAAACACCACAACCCTTTAATATTTATTAGATTTGCTTTTTAATACCAATGTCTCAAGTAGATCTAATGGTGGGACTGCAGTCAAAATAACCATAATAACACAATGCAATGCCCAATGATTGCACAGAGGCCCACAGAACAACAAAAATGAATCTTGAAAACTTTGTCTAACCACCTGTTTCAGTTTTACAACTGTAGGTAACCCGCACAGTAGCCAGTTCCGTTTTGCAAAATTTAACCAATCAGCTCATTAGACAAACATTCTCGCGTCTGTAAAGGAGTATCCATAACCCTGAAAAGATATCCAACCAATCTGGGGATAAAAACGTTTGTTAACTGCTTAACGAAGTGCACCTTGAACAAATATGGCAACCGGATGTGTTTACGCAGTTCACTTCCTAGGCCAGATTATTCTTCTTCATAGATAGATAGATAGATAGATAGATACTTTATTGTCATTGTACAAAAAAATATACAATGAAATTTAGATGCACTTCAGTGTACCAATATAAATACAATAAAACACACACTCTGTGCCAGCATATACACTTTAGTGAGTGATTACACTTAAAAGAGCATCAATAAATACTTAAAATCAATAAATATTACGTGATAAAACATGCTGTCTTCAGTAAAAGTGGTTTGGAGATAATTATTAAGTATTCTTATGGCTCTGGGGTAAAACCTGAGGACAGTAGTTCAGTCTCCTCCTCCTCCTCCTCCACCTTCTTCTTCTGCTTCTTCTTCTTCTTCTTCTTTTGTATAATGGTGGTTGGCAAACAGCTTTAGGTGCATTACCGCCACCTTCTAGACTGGAGTGTGGATCAGAACAGCCCCTACCTACTACTACAACAAAATAACCCCACTCAGTTCACCTTATATTATCTTGTGTAACCCTGTGTTCTCTAAAAACCTAATAAGTGTTCTGTATCCTATATCCCCTGATCTTTTTCCCAACACCTCCGGTAAACTAAAGTACATTCCACCAAATTGACAAATCCCTTGTGGTTTCAATTTAGGCACCTATTTTAAAAAGAAAAACAATGTTCCACAAGGCTAACTGTGGGTTATTTTGGATTGAAAAATAACTGAAATCCTGAGACCGGAGTTCTGAATAGGACATATTAAAAGAAATTTGTCTGTTTAAAATATCATTGTTATTTTACATGGGTAGTACCAACCTTTTACAATTTGGAAGTCTTGTACATGAATATTGATCACAGTTTTTCAGTTGTCTCTTGTCTTGTGCTGTACAGTACCCTTCCATTATCTATGGATGTCAGCAATAAGTGAGTGAGCCAACTCCCGTGCTATAACGCACCATCTGTCCATTCTAACAGTAAAAGTCAACAGCTAACCTTGACGTCCTGTGCTGATGAACTAGCAAGCACTATCATTTAGAACCAATTTAGAACCCTCAGAAGAGCCTTGGAACTCCTGTTGCAAGGTTCTGTCTTAATGATTGCAACATGTTGGTTATTACAGTAAACATCTCTCCAGGGTTGTGGTTGACCCATTTGTATTAATTGCACTAATACAAATTCTTCTAAACAATGCAATCTACATTTCATATGCTTAAGAGCTCTTAATTGACTTCAGACTGTGTCTAACACTAGTTTTCTTGTTAGGTGCCTCCACAACACTGCAGTCACTAGATGTTGATATACTGCTCAGTGATTGCATCCTGTACATCTGGTCTAATAGGAAACAAATTGTCAATATCAGTAAATCATGTCTCAGTACCCAGAACTGTGTTTTCTCACTTCAGAGTGTTCCCACTGTTTCCATCTTTGTTTGATACAGACAAAATGCCAGTACTCAGAAATACCAACATTATAGTCTGCTTTGTACCATCTGTTACTTTACATTTCAGGCAGAAGGTGCAGGATTAGTCTCACTACAGAGGCAACACCTATCTTAGAGCAATCAAGCACCTAAATCTGACACATAGCTAAGTCTTAATAACCAAAGTTCTTATATAGTCTGTTGAACATTTTGTGGTTTTTATCGTTGTTGCACTTTAGCATGCACTGGAATCTTGTGCTGTTTGATATTGTGTAATGCTGTTCTTTCCTGTGTTCAGACCTATGTTTGTGTGTCTGCTTTATTTGTGTTGCCCTATCTCAATCAACTTGGGTGACAGGGCAACTAACTACAGGACTTACTCTGCCATTCAATTTCTAAATGGCCGACAGCAATGTTAAGTGAACAATACTTTGCTTTTGTCATCTCGGGTCATTTGTATACTTACAGTACATGTGTAGGTTTCAAATGCTTGTGTGGCTTTGTATGCGAGTGTGTGTGTATGTATTGTGTTTCAGGCTGTCAGGGCTGTCTGCCACTCCTAATGGTTTAATGGGCACCCTGTGGTGCCTCTCAAGCCCCCTGGAATGGGGCACACTCAGAGTGTGGAGAAGCACAAAGGCGCAACCATGTCTCTGGAGAGGAGTGTCTTTGTGACGGGGGGCCACTGCTGTGCTGACTGTTGCTGGCCACATGGTGATTACTCTCCCCAGGGGATCTGTATTGTGGGCCCTGAGACCCAGAACTTCACCTTTACATACCCCCCTGCTGCGCCTCAACAGGGGGGGCAAAACGCATCCCTGTCGACCACCCCACTTTGGTACAATGGCCTTCTCACCAAGCAATCTGTCCAGCATACTCCATCATGTTCTCAACCAAGACTAGGTACAGTAGACGACTGTGCCTCATAACCACAGTGACACCTGCAGTGTGCAGTAATATCTAATATTTAGATAATATATAAATATAGTGAGAGATGTTTACAAAGACCCAGTATAGGCTACTGTATGTACTTTACAACACTCATACTGTGTTTTAACCATTTTGTTGTGGCAAGCTCCAAAATCAGTGTTTGAAAAGTGCAACATAAAAAAGACAGACAGATGCAAAGATAAATAATACAGTATAGTGAATGACATACAGTATAGTGAATGTGTGCAGTAAAAGCATCCCCAAGCCTGTCAAATCTTGTCTTGTTTCATGACCTACTTTATAAACAAATTCATATTTTATCTGTTGAGCAATTTCAACCACATCATGCTTACACACACAAATCTTAGTACACTATGTAGATCCAGTCCCACACAATCTGCCCACTGGCTTCTGTATTCCAGACCAAATACCATGCAAGAGGCTATAAATGTGTGTAGACTGTATTCTTTAATAAAGCATCCCAAGACTTACTGTAATACACCTTTGGGAAAGGCTGTAGCCTTGAGCAAAGAAGCTGGCATCCCAGAGCTTGGCTTGCAGTCCAGGGCAATGGAGCCAAATAGCTTAGTTCCAGTGGTTCCACTGATCAGGGTCACAGTGCGTGGGCTGGTCCCTTCTGAATTGTTCAACGCCCACCTCCGGCTCTCGCTGTCATGGAGACTGCGGGTGACTTCTAACATTTCTTTTCTCAATCTTGATATAATGTGGCTGGAGAATAAGGGATGTCTTTGTTACAAAGACGATGCAATTTTACACTATGCAGTATGTACTGTACATCATGTGACTTATGTTTGGAATGGTTCATCCTAATGAATACACTCTAACCTCAAATTACACAAAACATGTCAGCATCAAAAGTGCACAGCATTTAAGATAGCTTAATATTAAGGGATGCAGTGAACATGGGGGCCATTGAGCCAAATCCGAGCCTTCATGGCTAAGATTTCATGTGAAGGATGTTAAATAAATTTAGTTCCCCAAGGAATATGTATGAAGGGCTGCATCATTGTTTAACCAAGAAATATGACAACTTTCTCACATCTCATTGCCTGTGGAGTGAAAAGAGATAGAAGTCTGGTGACATGGATACAATCATAAACAGAGTGTGCCGGACAGAGTGTAGCTCTTGAAATGAAACTACAACTGTTATGTCATACTGCCCAAAGAAAAACAAGAATGTTTGTGCAATTAGCATAAATTACAGACAAGCATCTCTGCAAGGAGAACAGATGAAGCCAATCATCAACAGTTCAAGTATGGAAAGATTCGCTGCAAAATATCACGACAGTCTGTTGGCTGTTGGTGATTTTCTACAATACTGTGAATGTGTGCAGCCAATGCTTATAACTCGCAACTTTACTTGAACAGAGAACTAATGTCAGATTGTTCTGGAGGAACTGTGAAAATGACTAAAAACTCAAGTATTATAATTCTAGTCAGTAATTTTACACCATTGGAACATTAGATGCCTTAAACCATCTTTGACCATTCATTGTTATCCACAGAATTACTGCAGAAGCCTATCTGCATACAGCAGTATTTCACCTTATTATCTGCTAATGTGAGGCCAGAGAGTCTATCTGCCTCTCTCATCTGTGTGTCCCTCTCTGTTGCTGAACACAGTAATGCTCATGCCTCCTCCAAATTCAAATTAGAGTAAGATACCCAGCAATCATGAGGACATGTTTAATTTTGCTATTGGTGATTGAGGATGCATCAGCAGTGTCTGGCTGTCCCCTCGCAATCAATATGTTCTCTGGGCAGTGTCTGGAACAATATTAGTGTAAATGTTTGCTTAGTGAGGAAATCGATGAGCGGACTGTTGCAGAGGAAAAAGCTGACATGAAAATGGCCAGTTTCTTTTTAACTACCTTTTTCTCTCATTTATCAGGCAGCATGTTCTTCCATTTCTGGCCTCAGTAACTGTGTGTGTGACAAGCATCAACCTTTGAAATTAGCCTTAAAACATAAGAACACATGCAGCGATTGGATGTTTTCATATCAACCTTTGAAATTAGCCTTAAAACATTCACACATGCAGCGATTGGATGTTTTCATTTAACCACTGCACAGCCCAGATCATTTTGCTCATTGATCGCAGAGTTAGTGGCTTTGTGACTTACTGAAACCAATTTGTTGCTGTGCTAAATTTACCCAACAACTCGGTTTTCAAGGTAAGAAACTATCAGAGCTGTTCAGAGGATGAAAGCACTACAGGATTAGGATTTGATTTTTCAGAACAAGGTTCAAGTATTTTTCCGTTGAGTATCAAATCATCAATCCATCTATTTTCTGCCTCTGGATTGCAGATATCCTTCCCTCTGTCACTTTTACTTGAAGGATCTCAAGAAATTCCAAGGCTTGATAGTATATTTAATCCTCTTACTGTGTTTGGGGTTTGCTCCGAGCGTTCACTAAAGAGCACACTTGAATCCTGCAAATCTACATCTGACAGTGATAATCATTTTTATTAGCCAAGTATGTTTTACACACAAGGAATTTGTCTCCAGTATAGAACCGAGGCAGCCATCTGAGGTGCCAACTCACACTCACCCATGGCGGCGCTGTCCTTGCAACTTGCCTGGCCTGGTTTCATATTACTATTCTCCCTTTCTAAACAGTATCTCATTGGCTGTTTATGGCCATTCAAGATTGGCAGCAATGACAAGAGGGCCAGCAGTGAGTAGTGACAGAGGCAATGCAGCCTATTTCCCAACAACCCTCTTCTTTTCAATTAAGCTCTTTCATGCTCAGTTGTGATTCAACTCTACAATAAGCATTTGGGCAAACATTCAAATGCACCTCCCTAAGGAATGCCCAGATAAGGTCTTGTTTAAATGAAATATTTAGACAGGCAATTTAGGATTACATACTCACTAGTTGCTCCTGCTCACCCTCCATTTGAGTTCCTTGCCTCAGTCACTGGTTGTTCTCTATAATGTGAGCCCAGCATGCTGGGACTCATACAAATATTTATTTCACAAATCAGGAGTTATTAAATAAATAAAGCCAGATAACTTTCTTTTACTGTTTACTATTGGTGACTAAATTGCCCATAGGAGTGAGTGTGAGTGTGTGTAGTTCTTTGTCTACATCAGCACTGTGACAGACTGGTGACCTGTCCAGGGTGGACCCTGTCTCTTGCCCAATGTCAGCTGGTATTGGCTCCAGTGGTATAGATAATGGATGGATGGATGAGTTGGAGAGAGATGGAAGAATGAGAGCCTGCAGCCTTCAGTGACACATGGTGAAGGGTCTGTTGTGGTTTCAAGACTTCAAGACAGTCTCCCCAAAAGAATTCAAGCTGTGCTAAGTGCAAAGGGTGATCACACTAAATGCTGACTTTGGACTGTAGAAGCCATTTCTTCTTCTGAAAAAATGTTATTGTACATATTTCTTGTGCATTTTGGTTATATATTAATAAAGAGACTAAATTAGTAAAATTAAATTTGCTAAAACAGCAAAACTAATGGTGGCCAAAGTGTGAGGCTATGTATATTAGAGTGTTTGTGTATGTGTGTGTAGTGAGAACACTAATTTCATGTCATATGAGCACCACTTACATAGTGTGCCAACATATTGACAAACAAAATATATTTCTGGTGCATTATGTAAATCTGGAGGAGTTCCCACTGTAAAGCCGAGCAACAGTTCAGACCTGCAGGTGCTGCTGCCTGCAGGAAAACTGCTGAGAACTATTTATGTCACTTCCATTACAGCCAGAGTTCTTTCACGCTTATTCTACAGAGGTGATTAAGTCAATTTTTGGCATTAGCACGTGTGTGTGTGCGTGTTACGTCAATATAGGTTAATACACCTTGGCACTACACTCTGTTTAGGTATTGTAACTACTGTAACAATACTGGATATTACACTATTCACTGTATAATGATATTATACAGTGAATTTAGTTATAGTTAAGTTAAAACTGGTACTCTCCTTTTGCACTGTGTAAATCAAATTCAGTTGACTTAACCCAGCTCTTTGTCCTCAGATAATGACCCAAGTAGAATATAATTAGATTTGGAGCATTTGGTTGTATGATAACTACACACGAGGAAAGAGGAAATGGAACTGTTACAACTAATCTATTGTTAATGGCCTATCACAGGCTCTTCACAGCTTTAATGGCATGAAGCTGGATAAGGGGAAGGGTTAAAGGGGCAGAGACAGAGAGGGAGATGAAATCAAATGGGGAACAATAAGACTGTCAAGAAGACAGAAGCAAAAGTGAGAAGGAAGTAAGAAATATGCATTCTTACAAACAAAGCAAAGCAAAGAAAAACAATTAAACAATAACTAATCATCTAAGACAAGTTGGATCAGCAGCACAAATATTGCTTCTTGTAATATTTGTGAAATTCACCATATTAAGCTTGTACGTGCTCATGTAATGGCACCTACAGTAGATGAAAAGCTCTAACGGTCAAAACACTGAAGGAAAAACGGAACTTTCTGAGAATATAATGATTATTTCTTCTCTTGGCACACAGCACAAAGTTGCCTGAAGGTTCCCAAGGAAACTGTACCAATGCCATGTCTACTAATACTTCTTGATAGAAGAGAGTGCCTTGCCAGTAGAGTGTATTGTTCTATCCAGTCCAGCTTATGTAAGGAGTGCGCTGATTTTGTTCACTCTTAGTGCACTCGCTTTGTCGGGCAGAGAGCAAACAAGGAAAGATTGCAACAAAACAAAGACAGGCAGCATGTAGGTTTGTTATTCTGCAAGGAGTTACTCAATATTTGATTAGGTTCTTTTGCAGAATATACAAGTGGGATGAATAGAAACAGTTCTTATGGGGAAAACTCTGATGGTGCTTAACAGCCTTGAAACAAAGCAACATTTTTTACTGTGACTCTAAACGCCTCAACATTAGCTGCCATAAAGCAAACTCTTTCAAACTTCACAATCATTTTAATATCAGACATCTTACTGATGTGGGCAGCTCAAATAAGATTTTGCATTCACCTCTGGATGGTAGTCATTACTGAGAACTTGCTAGATGTTTTAAAGGGTGTTCTAACAAAAGAGTCATCTCCTGTGTGGCTTTGCAGAGTATATGTAATGAGCTGCATCCAGGTGCACATGGGACTCATGACATTCAGGCCTCCCTGGGGTGTTGAAGCAGATGAATTTCTATCAGTGATAACACATAAGAGCCTTCTGCTGCCTAATGGCACTGGAGAGCTGAATTGCAGCTTGCCACCCCTCTAATTGGTAGTGAAATTGAGTCTTCCTCTATATAACAGCAGAATGGTATATACCTGTCTTTGCGACTAACTGCGGAAGTTTTTCTTTATCCTCTAAGGAACTTGGAGTAGGAAAACATGTCTGAAGTCTTTAATATCTACCATCAAATCAGGTTATCTCTTTTTATACTGCAGTACTGCACAGGACAGGAATAAATACTTGTGACACTTGCCATATGGCTGTATACCCATTGTGTGCAGCAACAAAGACAGAAGCGATGAGAAAGGAGGGCAAAAGAGGTCACCTGTGGAAGGTGTGGTACAGTACTGTCCATTAAGCGTCAAAAACTGTGTGGCTCTGCAGCAGACCTGCCTGGGTTATGTAATGGATGAGCCTGGTCTGTGAGGTCTCTGCTGTTATCATTAATTCATGTCAGCCAGGACAACATGCACAGAAACTAAGGAGCCACCGTGGGAGACACTGAGAAGGAGGCTGATCCTATGGGAGGATCAGGAAGCACAGAGAATGGAGGGACTCAGAGGAAAGCAAGAGACTGAGGCTCGGGTGTGGCCAGGAATTTTAGCTATTTTTGAGCCAAAATGTATTTATTTATTTATCTGGTGTGGTCTGCTTGTACTATACAATTGCTACTAACTGGGAGTTAAAGCTGGACAAAATTTTGTTATTGTAGCACGTTGATGCAGTGACAACAATAAAGTATCTATCTAGTATTTATCTAATAACTAATTAGAAAATGCTCTGAGCCACAAAGCCAGACAGACACAAAAACACTATTTGCAGAATTGTGGTAAGAAAGTGTCATTTAGAAGGTTAACATATCTGAATCTGATCATGGTGTTTTAGATGATTGGTAGTGCTTTTGTAAAAGTCAGATTTTTACCTCTGCCCTTTATGGATTACTCACTCCGTTAAAACCAGCCTGGTGACAGAATGATATGACATCATGTGGATGATCTGAAACCTTTTGTTCTTTTCTACTGCAGAGTGCTACATCTCTAATAACATGTCTAATGTTCTGTGACAAAGGGTAGAAGCACTTTCTGTCGGTAATTGCATTTTTGTTGTGAAACAAAGTGATGATCTCATAAGGCCAAAAGTTGAAAAATTTTCTTATTAAGGGCTTTGTGCAGACCCATCAGAAAGGCTTGTTTTTTTTTCTACATGACTGAACTCACATGTCCAAGTGAGATTGTTTTGAATTCACCTCATACATCATGACTTTGAACAGTGAGGCACCCTCTGTTCAAGATACCTAATGTAGCTTTATGGATAGAGATTAATGGCATCTTATAAGTATGACTGAGGAGCAGGAAGGTGGGGGGACACAGTAGGAGTCATAGTAGTGTTCTCTTCCCTACATCCATCTGGTGCACTAAGCTGTTGTAGCACTGATGTGCTTTTGTTCACCAAAGTTTACACTCACCAGAGGGGGCATAAAATGTTTGACTTCCTTCTGCACAGATTGGTATTCACTTGCTTTCTGTCTCGTTTATGTGATTTACAAGGTCAGTCAAGTCAGCCATGGCCTTAACCCTAACCTCTGACAGCACTTAACCTCAACTTCACTATTCCCAGGAGGACACAACATCATAACCAGACACAGTTTTTGTACGCCTATAAACATGATGCCCGGAGGAGCAAATGTGTCACACACTCTGCCCTGTGTCAAAGTCTAAAAGTGTGAAGTTTAGCTTTTTTTTCCAGCTCAGGAGCATGGAGACAACTTATTTAAGTAGTTTGCATTTGTTCTCATCTGGCATTTTCACAAAAAAGCAAAGAGAAATTCTCTTCCACAGCAGCACCACGAGCTCACTTTATTTCAGGCAGATGGCTGGTTGCTAAGCTAGATGGGAAAGCTATTGCCATCAAGCATTAGAGAGTAAACTAAAACTCATTACCGCTTCTCCGAGAAATTAGATAACCCAGGCCAAAAAACCAACGGAGCCTCCTTTTTAGAGATTTTTAAATACTTTGATATGACACCATTGATCAAGATACTTATTCCTCTTTGATGTTAAGATCACACCCCAACACTGTCTTTGATTTATTACATTTTATTTGAAACTGAGGTCTTTGTTGAGTTTCACACAAATGACGGCAGTTATCATCTGGTAATTTGATTGATTTACTAATTTATGAACTACATCATCACTAGATTAACCATTATTTATAAATCATTGCAAATGCAAATGAAGTGCTGTTTTATGTGGGGAGAGACTATTATATTTTAGCATTAGTGTCACTGCAAAGATAATCTAAAGACATCTGAATTTGAAGTGTGTTTCTCTGATCCTTATTTTATAGCCAGAATTATCAGAGGCTGTTACAGTGCTGGAATAGAGTGCTAGATAATTATCATCAGTACAGTATGTCTGTTCCTTCCTGTTTTCGTTCCCATATTCAGATTGTGGTTATGCAATCACAGCATGCCAGGTCTGTGGAGGCTGACAGCGTTGGATGTCAGGCTGCAGATATAGATATCTTTTATAAACCTGAAAGCCTCTGCAAACTCTTGAAAGAAGTTTATACCTGCTAAATTAAGTTGGTCATTTGGAATATTCCTGAGGATACCAGTGTGCGGAGAGTCGGGGTATATATATGAGGTCATGTCCTGATTAAAAGCGCATTTTTGAAAATAAAAAAGCATAGATGTTTAACAGATCAGGAGGAAAAGGAAGCGGCTCAAGGCCAAGGCAATGGGTCAACATAACTTACACTGACAGTGAAAAAGAAGA
>NW_018127882.1:5327998-5333869 GCF_001952655.1 Monopterus albus | reverse complement strand
GAGTTCAGTCTTGTTGGGATTGTGTAGGAAAACATCTTTTTGAATACAGTATAATCCTGTGCTTGACCGGCTGCAGTGTGTTTCATGCCACGGTACTTTTCATCTTCCCCCAGTGCAAAATGAACAGTGACACGTTACAAATTAAGATATTGTACATGCAGGTGTGTCTGAAACCCTTGTTTACCATTAACCTTACATGGTAGATGGACTGAATCCATACTGTGTGTGGCGGATGTCTGGTCTGGTGCTGTTGTAAATTCACTAACAGATTTACTCAAAAGTCAGTCAAGGGTTGAATATGTGCTGTACGAGGAAGATCACAGAAGTACAGTCCAGACGGGCATTCATTCAAAGATTTAAAAAAAAAAACTGAGTAACTTGGCTGTTATTAAAGGAGAAGAAAGCTACTTACAGGTTATTTGAGAAGCCATGTCTGCTCAACCTGACTGTCCACAATCAGTCTTGAGATATTATTTGGGCTTAACCCAGGTCAATCAACTACTGACGCCAGAAACTCTGGTGATAATGCCCCTGTGGTCCAGCTTATCTCACTTTACCCAGGTCTTTGAATGGAGCAATGTCCTCTTTCCACCACACACCCCTTCTTCTTCCTCCTCCTCAGCCACATCACTTCATCTAATTTTTGCAGCAACTTCCTGATTTTGCTTGGCCCCTATTCCTTTGGTGCATTAGGCGTCCATATACAGCCAACCACAGCCTGTGTTAGTGCTTTCAAAAAGTGGCACCAGAGGTTAGCCCTCACCAGTGAAAGTGTTCCCTGTAGACCTAAGGCCTATCAGTTGGATCCATTTTACACTGAAGAGTCAATAACCAGCTTTATGTGATAAGATGCAAGTGCTAGTAAAGGCTCTTAAGGATAAAATGGCTTTAAGGCTCCATGCTGAAAGTTGAAGCCTCAACTACTACTCAGTTCAGTTCAAGTGGGAAGATAATTAGAGACTGAACAACTGACTAATATACGCCAACAGCAGCTTTGTTGTTTTGTGTTCAGCGGGGGACATCAAACACATTTCTACTTTAGAAATGTTTTCTTTTTTATATATCTAACATTATTGTTTCAGCTTGTCTATTGGCAGCCGTTGCTCAGTGCACTGAGATAATAAGGAGACAGAGGTGCACATTGTGACAGTCCCACGAGACTCACGTCAAAACATGTTCACTCGCATTCTGTCATTGCTGCGTGAACATTAAAAACGATCTGGCTGCCACAAAACAACCTGTGTCATTTGTTTCCTGATGCCAACAAAACTACTGTGGTTATAAATACATCAGTGAGATAGATGGAATTAATTAGAACTACTGTGAAATGTTACGGATTTCGGATTTAGTCTCACTCACTGCGGATTGCATTTTATGTGCAATGCTGCCACCTGCTGTAAAAGACAAGGAACCGATACATGTTGAAACAAATGCAAGCAGGAAATAGGTAGGTAGGTAGGTAGGTAGGTGGGACTTCATTGGTCCCACAATGGGGAAATTCCTGTGTTCCAGCAAAATGTGAGACATCTATGAATTTAAAGAAAAATGCTAAACTATGTGTCTTACTGTTAAAGCACAGAAATAGAGATAACACCTTTGTCTTAATATAAATTGCTATTTATAGCAAATAATACAGCTGTTAAAGGTTAAATGAGAGGTGTCTAATCTCACCTGGTGCAAATTATATTTGCATAGTAAAGTTTGGGATTAACTCAGAGCTGGTACCTGAAAGGCACATCTCTACTACTCATACCCCACAGCAGTCACATCTCACTAGGATCAAAACAAACAAGAAGACAGGTTTGTCTTTCAACTGTTCCACTTGGTCAGTAAGGGCTGTCATACCAGCTCATGCATACTGTAATTGTCTTGCTACTTCAGATGCTGTATAAAGCTAGTGATTTGGGGGGAACATTTTTAACAAATATGCAGGTCTGGTGTTTCCTAATGAAGAAATGTGTCACCCAGTGCAACGGTGTGTTTCACTGAAGTGTTTTTTCAAATCATTTTTGAAAAACAGGGGAGGTCTATGGCACAGATGAATAAGAGAATCCAGGATGGACCCTGACAAACAGAAGCAATACATTATTGGCTTTAGTTTCTGTATGGGGATTGATGAAAGCACTAATATACCTTATCCTTGAAGTGTCTATATAAGGAACGTTAAGTGCCAAGTGAATTTTGAAATGTTCAATCGACCAGCTTCGAATAGTGTAAGCTAAAAATATAGTGTATAAATTTGGTGTCACCTCATAGCACCTTGTCTCCTCTCCTCTCTTCTCCTCTTTCACCCTCTAACCTCTAAAGTGTTCTGCACTAACCTCATTTTCCCATGCTCCCCAGTGAGAACTAAAGTCCATACTGGACAGCCTTGCTCTGGGATACGCACAGAAAAGGCTCTTTGATGTACCAAATGCAATCTAGCAAAGGGCACTGAGACACACACTAAAGGCCCGGCTATTTCCTTGCATCACTCAGACTTCGAGGCTCCACAGACCCATAAATAAGACGTCCAATCCACCAGGTCCCAAACAGTCACCATTTTGGACAAAAACAAAGGTCAGACGATTCAGATGTGACTTTGTTCTTAGATATTTAACAGTTTGCAAGCAGGCTAGACTAAGATTAGTTTTGTCTTAGACAGCATCCTCTTTTCTGGCTGGCTGGCTGGATGGATTTTTAAAGGATGTTGAGGAATAGGGGGGCAAGAGAGACCAGCTTAACTGTCCTGCCTCTTTATCCTCTCTTACTAACCCACAGTAAATTAAATGAGTACAAGGCCAGCTCTTAATGTGTGAAAACCTTGGGAGATTACATAGTGTGATAATTAATAGGAGTAGCTGAGATTACAAAATGCGTGTGTGTGTGTTTTTTGTACTGTACTGTATGTGTGTGTGACCACCAGGCTCACAGGAGGTCTCCAGCCGGACATATCCCCCACTGACTGTGCCCCCTGGTGGGAAATGTCTCACCAAAAAATTGGAATGGTTTCTACTATTCTGTCTCTTTACCCCTTTAGCCAAATTAACACCCTTATATAAAAATGATGATTAAATTCTAAATGCTGGACACGAGGCTCTTGGTACAGTGCCGTTTTTGCTTCTAAAACATTTTGTTCTGATTTAAGTGATAGAGTCATAAGCTAAAGTAGAAAAGCTTTTTGAGACTTCCCAAAGTGTTGTGTTCTGCCTGATCTCGCAGTTCAGAACAGGTTGTAGTGAACCTTTCATTAGAATCTAAATAATGTTTATAACTGAAACATGAGGTAACTGGTGACAACTTAACTCAACTGTACTGATACTGACAGAAGATCATTTACACTGACTTAAGTCCTCACCAGATGAGTAAACACAGCATTTATAACACAAATAGAAAGGCACAGGCAGACTCACACTGACTTGATAAAGAAACACAGGAAAGCCATATAATGAAAATTACTTAATTCTGCCTGAATCCAGATGCGATAGATGTGCTCGCAGATCTCAGGGATGGAAAACAGCGGGTGAACAGTAACACCATCACTTTCATGTCCCTTTCATACGATGATCTGACATTTCATCAGCTGTGCCCTCAAAACAGTTTTCACCTCAGGTCCAGTCTGCACCTCTCAACTCTGTAATGCATGCAGAGGAGCTGCTGCTGTTACCATAGAGCTCCCTCTAGTGGATAAACAGGGGTCACTGCAAGGGGACAAGTGTGTGATGAAACACTTCACAGAATCAAATCTAAAGACCATTGAAATGGATTTATTTTTTCTTTTCATGTCACATTCTCACCAAAACACCCTCATTCAGTAACATCCCTTCTGAGGCAGGGATAAAAAAAAAGGGGGATGGGAGTGTGGTAGACAGGACTTAGTGGTGTGGGGGAGGGCATTGTTAAGTCTATGTTGGTCAGAAATTAGTTTTCATATTTATTTTGACCAAACTGGCCTTATCTGGACATAGCCTTTATCCGGCCTAAAGATGCAAAGTGTGAGGAAAAATATCAAGTTTAGATTCATCATTATCTTACCAATGTCTGTGCTGCTTTTGAACAATTGTCTTCCACACCCATGATGCTGTGTGATAAATAACTGGTGCCAGTTTGCTATTTTAGGAGATAAATCAGATGCTTAACATCTTAGGAAGCCAAGACTGGCCCTCTCTGCTCATCAGACTCCATCCCTAACCATCCTTAATTACGTAATGAGATGAATTAATTGGTTCTATTAATCCAGGTGACCATCTGTTGGCTAGTCTCAGTGCAGACACTGTCCTGGGATAGCGTCAGCCAGTCCTCACCCAGCCTATCGTGCCAGACATCCTGGCCAATCTATTACACTGCAGTAGACCTGTCTTGTTAGTCTTAACTCATGGAGTGGGCCATTTGACATGCTTTCATTTTTCTTCCCTTCGGCTGATTTGGAGGAAGCCGAAGTGATAAAAATGTGTTTTCCAATGGCTTATTTTGAAACGGGTGTCAGGAAAAAAAGTGGCTGAGTGTACATACGTGCTCCCCCATACACATTTCTTATCACAGCTCAGCTGTCACACTGTAAAAGGTGAAGAACAAAGCAGCAACTTTGTGTCATGTCGTTTTTGAATAGACAAAGCAGTGACTTTGTTTCTGGAAACTCTTTCTTCCTCTCTCTCCTCCACTCCTCTCTCTTCTCTTCCTCTCACTCCAGGGGCCTCAAGCTGCTATAAACTAATACATAGTGTTCATTCAAATAAGTGCAGCTTAGAGCTCTGTACACACACTCAGCAAGCTGTGAACAAAGACCTACCTCCACCTTCTCTCCAGCCTTTCAACATGAAATCAGCCACCTTATCACTTATCAACAAAAGGCACACCAGATTTAAATACACCTTTCCCCACTCGCTCTCTTTACCAGTAAATCTGAATGTCCATATAATTGCATTGGCTTAAACATTTTCTTGAGAAAGACATCAAATGTCCATTGGTGTCGGATAAAAACAAGATGCAGCCTCCCTAATAGCTGTTATTTGAGAAGGCAACTTGCCAAGAACACTCTCATGCTAGTCCCTAATGATACCAGTCCACAGAGAAAGGATTAGTGGGGTTTTGGTGTAAATATAACAGACTTCCTGTTTACTTTGAGCTGAAGCTACTTGAGCCTGTCTTGAGCTTTATAATGTGTCAGGGTAGATACTTGAGGATGCTGTACTTTCATTTGAAAACAAGTAGCACAAACAGCTGTTTGTAAATTATTCTCTCAACATGCATTTTGATTAAACATTATGGGATAAAACTGTGATTTCTACATTGGAGTAACTCCACTGACCAATCAAAACTGTCATCATAAAGTGAAATCTCAGAACAGTGACAAGCATTATTGTATATCTTGTCCAGCAGAGGGCAGCCCAAAGCCTCTCTCAGAGTCTTTCTAAGAGAAGAGGCCTCAGCTGGCAGACTGGTTTAAGGCAATTGTAAAGCTGCTTATACTGTAATATAAGGCTATTTACCTAAGATTTGCACAGAACCTGTAAGGACTAAATCCGGCCACATGTTGTTTCCATTTCTGCTTCAAATCACTGTGTCTTTCTTCTTTTGTGCTTACAGGGAAAATAAGCACAAGGTTACAGAAGCCAATTGTGGTTTATGTTATCACTTCTATAGGTCTGTAAGCTGCAGGCAATGTCGCACATAAAAGTTACAGCAACAAACACAAATCAGTATGTATGCCTGTGCTGTACTGAGCTTTTTGCACTAAATAAATCCTTTTTGAATGGCCATAATGAGCAGGAGGCGTATAAAACTCTAAAGAGGAGTGAGAATAGAGACACAGTGAGATGAGATGAGATGGAAGAAGCAAAGGGAGAGAAGAGAGACTGGATGGTTTGTGCCAGATCTGAGGTGCAGGCAGAG
>NW_018127882.1:5307483-5327973 GCF_001952655.1 Monopterus albus | reverse complement strand
GAGGTGCAGGCAGAGCGAAAGAGGGAGTGATTGCTCCTCTAGTCTAGTCCCCATTTGAAACAGATGCTGTTTATAACCCAAAACCTTAATGGGGAGCTCCCTGGTCTGGTGCTGGCCTATGATCATGTTCCAGCCTAGCACCAGTGCCCATCTTTTTTCTTGTATGAGGAAAGGTGCCACAGAAAAAAAAAACTAACTCCTCTCTGCCTCCTGTACTGGAGGCAGCTCCTCTGTGAAGCCCTAGATTTATCCAATCAGACCCAGCTCTCTGTGTTGACTTCAAATAGCCCCCCCCCCCCTTCAGCCCTGCACTAACAGGAGCCCTCATCTTTCCTCTGACCACACAGCAGTATGACTAAAGACATGCTTATTATGTGACAGACTGATGTCTTAGCACATGGTAAAGCATAACCTGAAAGTGTGGATTTTCATGTTACATGTGATCCCTTAACAAAACCGCACCCAGCTGGTTGGCAGCGTATTTCAAATGAGATCAGAAATATATTAAGTTATAAGTTATAGTCTGGCACAGCTGTTTGGATTGCCACCTTATACACGTGCCCTTAATTTGTGGTATAAAGCTTCTTTTTTTTAAGCACCCTACTAAAAACCAATTCAGGATTTTGTTTGATTTTTTTTTTTAACCTTTCAATCTATTCCCGGTGAGTGCACGGAATCAAAGAGGGAGTCGGCCATATCTCATCATGCAAGAAATAACTTAATATCTAACCCATTATCATTATGGAAAATGTTGCCAAGACTCATGTGTATACTATTTCAAGCAGAGAATTAACTGGTATTTAGTTTTTGTCCACTGGTCACAGTGACAAAGTGCAATTTAAATTTTCAACTGCATGTGTGAAGCAAACCAGAAAGGGGGCAAACAAAATATCTCAGTGAAGACATAACCACATCATCTGCAGTCTTCACAGGATAGGTGCAGAAAAACCTTTCAACACGCTATTTAATGTCTTGCATTTTAATTTACTTAACTGTGTTGTATTTGTGTGCTTATGGTTAAACGACTTTTCATGTCAGGATTCATTTTTAAAATGTTAGTCAAGCCTGGTTCACCGCAACATGTGAGATGTTCTTGTCATGAAAGAATAACATTGCTATCCAGTGGAAACCTTGCATCTCCAAATGCTGAGATTTTGAAATCAAAACCTTCTTAAGCAAAATAAACCCTTTAAAATTACGCTAGATTTTATGACCAATTTATTACACCAAAGCTGAACAGGCAGTTTTTCTAAGCTTATGAAAAGTCGAAGGCTTGAAAAGAGAGAGTTTTCACAGGACAGTGACAATAAACAAACCTGACATACTGTAACACCACTCACAATGATCACAGATGTCAGACTGAAGCAACACACAATATCTATCACTGACTGCTGAGCTTGATTGATAATTTTAATTGCTTTACCTAAGCATCTGTCAATGAATATAAAAGCTAAGTCAAAATATCTCATGCAGCATACACACTTCAATATGGATGAAGTCTTGTGGTTTATTACACACAGAAAGATGATACAGTGGAAAAAATGCTTCGGTCAGGATTAGAGGGTCAGAACATACAGAACAAACATGTAAAAACCTGCAGCCTGGTTTGCAGCAGATGGAGCAATGTAAAGTAAATATTAGTGATTTGCTGCTGGGTTGATATCTGCTAGGTTCAATTACCATGAGGATACAATACTTTGCCACCACTGTTATTTAGCAGGCTGTGAAATCTTTGCTTGAAATCTTCTGGGGGCCCGTTAAAGGAGTGGGGTTGGTGGTGTTGTGGGGATGTCTTCTCTGGATTTGGGAAATAAAAGATTGAAATAACATCTTACTGTTTAGGCTACTCTTTGTGCTAGAAAAAGAGTCCCAGACATACAGTAGATCATAGAGGCACTGATGTAAACATTACTCTTTAAAGCCTCTGAAAGAATCCCTAAGTCACTGTTGTGTTCCATGTGAGTCTAAAGAGGCACTTTAAGGTCATGTCATCTGCTGCTTATTTGTCTGCTTGAGTAGAGATGCTCTGTTGCACAAACTTTGTTATTACCCTGTTTAGAATTAAACATCGTTAATAAATCAAATTCTCCAAATGCTCACTGATCCAACCTGTTTATATTCACATTTTTTGTGTCCAGCAGACTTTCTTAATCTACTAAAAAGAGTGTGCTGTTCAAACATTTTGACGCCCCTTTCTCCATAATTTACAATATAATTGACTGTTTTTTTCTCATGCATTAGCCCGGGATCACAGGCCCCCGAGGTTCAGACATCTTTCTCAGCACAGATCAAATGGAGCCAGCTACCCAACACACTGAATACCCTCACAAGGAAAATTGGGCTGCATAAATATGGATTTTAATCACTGGCCAGTATTTATCTTTCTTCTCCTCTCATCTTTTGATGTTGCCATATTTTCAGGCTAAAATATGAATAACATCTTAATCAGAGCATGACAGGAAAAGCACTGTATTTCTGCAGTTTCCTTTGATTGTGGTTTTGCTGGAATAGAGATCCCAATCTTTAATTAGTTAAGTAAACATAAGGTATCTTGGCTTGATACTGTGGAAATAACGGCTGGAAGAAAAGGAAAACCAAGAATCCACAGCCAAGTGTCGCTGATTGACTTTTCTCATAGAGCCAGAGCACAGACAAAGACTCAAAAGGGGGTCCCAAGTGGGAAAGGCCTAAAAAATGTGCCCAGCAAGCTCCTTCGTATTTTCCAGCCGCCTTTTGTGGCCACAGCCACATTTCTTGAATTGTCAGTGACTCTCTGGCACCATCTATACACATCAGTCACAGGGCCTGTCTTATTTATTTTATCTGTTGTTCGCCCTCTTTCTCTTTGTTTTTGTTTCTTTTTTTACTGTCAGGTATTTAAGCAGCCAGCCGGTTTTATAGAGCCTGCTGAATGGTCTTGATGGACCAGAGATTCAATGGACAGCATGTGACCCATCTGACCAAAGCTCCTTTATGTACCGCTTCTCTTTGTTGTTTTGTTTTTGTTTGTCTGTGAGAAAAGAGAGAAAAGACCACTTCATTGAGTAGGAGGTTACCAACTTGCTCTGTTAAGGCACTGGGGATTTCATTAGCCACAGTCCAACAAGGCAATAAATAATAACTTGTGACCTTTGAAGTCTTACAGACTGAGAAGTGGGAAGAGTGAGCTTTGTCTTGCCATGTTTAAATAACTGCTGACAACAGTCTCTAGCCTTTAATACTGTTTGCTGAGCAAAGGGCCAACCTGTTATTTGTATCGCTAAAGCATAATATCACTCTGACCATTTTTCCCCAGGCAAATCATAGAAAAACAACTTGAGGTTCAGTTGTGTTGACCAGTGTGGCAGGAAGGAGCAAGACAGTAAAACAAGGTTCATTATGAAGTGTGCAAGAAATGGTGCCTTCATGCGCCAATACACACGTTTGCTCAAGGGTGATTAACTGTCCCCCCACCCCTAAAGAGGAAACGCTGTATTACTTTGTGTTTACAAGAAGGGACTGTTAAGCTAAGCAGGGTTGTGCAGGGTTGTAGACTAAGAAGTTCAATCTGAGATCAAGCCCAGCTAGTTTTATTGAAAAACGCAAAACTGCAGTGCTGCCCCATTTTTTGCAATTAAAAGAAGACCATGGGTTCTTTTCCGCTGAGACAAAGTGTAAGGGCTGTTTAATTAAAGATTAAGAGAGCTCGACCCCCCATCAGACCTAAATTTCATTGAGTTCTAAATTTGCGTGACCTAGCCAGGATGGGGCTTTTGCTGAGCTGCCCATACAATGACCTGTGGGAATTCGCTGCCTCTGTGCCCCAGCTGAGTCCCCCACACCCATGTCCAAAATCTTTAGGTCCCCCGCAACTCTGCACCACTTCCTGTAATCATCCCCACATGTGGTGGTGGCATTTAGCCTCTTCTACCGTGGCACACGTCATTAGATCGAGCTTTAAGCAGGTCTACCTTGCTCCAGGCCAAGGGGGAAACTTTCTTTATGGAGGTTGGGGGTAGAGAGGGTGGACGGAGGTGGGGGTTAATGAACCACTGACTAAATCATACCACCTAGAGAGTTTTTGACATGCTGAGGTAGCAGTAGCAGCCTACACATTGGTCAGCAGTGGCTCTTGTCCAGCTTCGGGGCTGGATTCACATGAAGGGAGTGTCTGTAGGAGTGTTGGGTGGCAAAGGTCAAGCCAGTGAAAGCTGTAAATCCCAGAAGGGGACCAGCCTAAAGGTCAGCCAGTCATGCCGATTAGAGGAGCCATCTACAAGATGCAAGAGAATCAGGGGTGGCACAGACAAATCCCCCATGGACCCCTGCATTCGAGGACAGACTATTGTTTTCCCAAAAGCCACTTGGACGACATGCATGGTTTATATTTCAGGATAATAGGAAGAACTTCCTCCAAAAAGAAAGAGACACTTAAGCAAACATATAAATAACATGCAACAATGCCTGGACTGTTGACTGAAAGTCCAGAGTGTTTGGATCGTCTGTGCCTGTTTTCTCAGCATAGCTACAGTTTCATACATGGTCAGATTTCTGTCTGGGTGCAGTGTATTTACTCCTAAAAGCCAATGAATTCTTACACTTGAACATTTTAACATAATCCAATGTGACATTTTCCTTCTGGTTTTACCAAGTAATTCTGTCCTAGTCCCTTTGGGTTACTGTACCTTTATGTATTTTTTAATGTGTACTTTCCTTGACAAGACAACCCTTTCTGGGAAATCAAATGCAATTTCTTGGAAATAAATGCTTCATCAATCAGTAATAACCCATTTAATCTGTATATCTGATTGTATAACAAAAAAGTGCCCACTGCATGGATTAATGCTTTTGCTTAATTCAAGTGTTCATTTTGCATTTGCAGAAATACAAATGAACATGAACATTTATAGAAAAGCTGGACAAAATGTTCAATAAAAATTGTGTTTACTCAAATAAAATGATAAGTTTGGCAGCACTTGATAATGCAACAAAATCCTTACATTAGGAAGGTTTTGTATTTGTTTTTATGTTGCTACAATAATTGTATTGTAGTACTGTATTATAGTATTGTTTGCAGATCAAAGCAGACATAGCTGTCATAGTTTTCTCTGGCACATGCACAGACTGTTATCTCAGCAACCACTTAAAAACTCATCTCCATCATTTATGCTGAACTGTATTTCTGGGATTTCTTCTTGCTCCAGAGACTCACTGATGTCGTGATGCACACAGTATCAGACTGAGTTTTAGTTCTCGGATTCTGTTGGCTTATTCCACATCGATCAGTGCTCACAACTGATACTTCGACTTTCAAAGAACAGTTCTAGTTATTTTCAGCCCAGGCCTTGTTGTCCTACTTTTTGACATTATCCTGATCAGTTTGGTACACAAGTGGCATAAACTGTTCAAAGCTTATGATGCAGAACCTAACTTTATCAATACAAGCCACATCCATTTTAACCCAGTGCAGTCAGTGGGTGGCCTTTATCACAGCTCAAAAAAAAAAACTGAATCAACATTACTTTATCAGCTTAATGCTTTAAAACCTTTCCTAATTTTATGAGAACTGTTTGCTACAGAAAACAGTGCATTACCTCTGTTTGCAGTCTCAGAGGCTAAGCATAAGACAGTGGATTTTCACCTGCTCTGCATCTCTAATGGGCACTGACAGAATCTCCTAAGTAGCACTACCCCTCCCAGTTCCCAAATACGTATTTGGATTTCGGTTGAGTTTGTTGATAAGAGGTTTAACAGGTCCAGTTGAGCTCAAACATAAATAATACTGTACATGTCTTTTTCTGGAAATGATTTTTGTGCAGCCAAAATGAACATATTTGTCAATTCATAGCTCATAAATCATAGGAAACAAGAAACATGTCATTATATGGTGTAATAACAATGCTTTATGCTCATTTCTCTATTTTGCCGCCTTCATAAAATGTGCAAACTTAGTCTGTGACAAAAGGAAGGGCTATCACTTCATTGCTGTCTACATATTGTTTTAATAATTCAGAAGCAAAGAAGAAAACTTGTAACAAAAATTGTTATTGTCATGATTTCTAAACATGGAGTCTGTGGGACCACAAAAACTGAGAACACCACAACTTTTAATGACAAACCTGTGATTATATCTCTGTAACATACATAGCAAAGAATCCACTGATACTGCCAATTAATGACAATAAAATCCTAATTCATTCGTTATACAGTACAGGGTTTGTGATGTAGTTTGTGTAAGAATCGTTAAGTCAGTTATTTTGGATGTAAACATTTCACTGAATGACAGACAAGACGCATTGTGAGTTAAGCCTTGGCTTTTGTCCCCACAATAGCTGTAAATTCTCCATCCCCTATCTAGGAAGCTTGTACTCCACTTCACACTCACACCGTAACCTCATTTACTTCCAGACAAATTAACTACGCACACCCCCACCCACCCCACCCTTGGACCAAACTGCGGGAGGATGAGTGCCGCACTACTTAAAACGAGCCGGCCGAAATAGAGGCGTAGCCATCACCTCCCCATATTCACAAATACCCCCTTAAATGAGGAGAAGTCAAAGACAGAAATTCTAATCACTTGCCTTCCCCTCCTTTTTTGTTGAGGGAGATAAATAAAGAATAGAATACAATCTGAACTGAGGCCAAAGGCAGGGGAGGCACTCTATGTATTGTTGGATGATCTCCATTTAGTGGAGGCAAGGGCTGAAAAGAGTGCTGTCTTGTTAGTTAGTGTGTAATGAACAACTTTCACAAGCCAGTTGGTCAATGGGAATCACAATGTTCCATTCTTGTGCTCTTAGAAGTTCACACTGATGATGGCTGGCACACAGCTGACTTGTCTTTAAACAAATAATGAATGAGTTAATACTAACATCATGATAAACAATTCATTTTTATCTAGTATGCTCGTCTCATATTGGTCACCAGAGAACCGAGTTTCATCTTTCATGTAGCTGGTTAAAAGGGACAAGAGTGGAGGCGTACACAGGCTCAGTCTAGTAATCGTTCTCTCTTTGTCTTTCCATATGACCACATCTTTCATTCCATTCTTTTCACCACAAAAGAAAAAGAAAAAAGTTTGTCAGTCCCCTGTTTCTTTTGTTATGTGCTTTCTTCTTCATGCTCTTTCTACTTTTATCCTAATCCCAGCCATGCATGAGTGATCAGTTGTGTCCTGTTGTTTCACTGTTCTGCTAGTTTCCAATCAGTAGGGTTCCTCCTTTGTTCCTTTTCTTTGCCAAACACAGAAAAGGTAAGGAGAGGAACGAGTAATGAAATCTCTTCTGTAGACTTAGGCCTTTGTATACCTCATCAGGATTTTTAGATATAGCTCTGACTGTAATTAAGGGGGATTGTTGCTGTGATGCTGCTCCCCCTGTTGCCTTTCCTGTTGGTCTTTGGAGAGTTAGAGGAAGCCTGCATCAAAGCTTAAATCTGGAGTCCAGCAATCATGGCAACTGTGCTGTTTTGATGTATGACTCCAATAAAAAAAGATCAGCAGACATCAGAACTTGTCAAAAACTGGTACGTGACAGGCCAAGACATGTCTGTTTTGGTCTTCGAGCATCGTAAAATCTACCTGAAACCAAAAACAGAATTATGAACAGCCTCCTGCAGGAACCCATTCTGGGTTGTCCTTAAGGCATCTCAGAAGAAGCTTTGATCGTTCTTTGAAAATTTTGATTAAAAAATACACTGTTCTCACTTTTAACCTAAATTAAAGTTTAGTTGAGTAGGATTCAGTCTCACTATTAGTTTTTTAAAATGATACAGAGAACTTTGCAGATGTACATAACATGTCAAGTGTGGGGACTACTTCTGTGCGCTATTACTGAGTTGATCGTTATTAGCGTGATCATAGCACTATGCACTCCATATGGGCTCAGCGGAGACAGAAGCTGAGGCCCGTTCAAAGGGACAGTCATTGTTAGAGGCTGATCTCTAATCTCTGTGGTTGTCTGCCCTAATTAAAAGTCTTGTGAGCGTGCAGGGTGCCTGGGCCTCTGCTCTGCAGGAAATTATGATCGCAAACGTCTTCCTGTCGAACCCTGCACTTGGCGCTACAAAATGATGTGGCCCGCCATTACCTGAATGGGCTGGAATCAGAGCAGACAGCCGCATCATCCCAGCTCTTAGTCTATCAGGGCCGTGCACAAGTGGCCATTGTTGATGCCAAAAACAAGATTAAGGAGGGTCTTCAAGGGAATTGATTTTCATGTGAGAACAATGGTGCGGTGCAGAACACTGGGGCCTGGGTCTGAATCACACGGCCAAAGAGCTTTATGAAAAGGGGTGCGCCGCAAGCACTGAGATTAAAGCGATCAGGTTCTTTACCCCCACTCTTTTTGGAAAACCCTCCTCCCTCCCTCAGTCCTCGTCCACTTGGCACAGTAATTTTAGCCAAAATAATGACCACAGAAAAAAGTCTGTTCAAAAAGTGTGGAGAAAAGAGCCACAAGTTGTTTACTCTTCCCCACATTTCCTTTTTCACTTTGGTCTAACAAAAGTTCAAGACCAATGGACAGGGTGGAGGTATGTGAATCACGATGCAGAAAGTCTGAGCAGTTTCTGAAAACTCTCTCCAACGTTCTAAGAGCCAGGAAAAAGGCTCATCTGTGTGTATAGGGAAAAACTGTGGGTGAGTTGGTATCAGGGCTGGGAGGCGACGTGGTTGTTTGGCGGAGACCAGTGTTGGGGTGAACATGACGTGTCACTGAGAGGGGATCAGGGGTTAAGGATGAAAGAGACGGCCTCCTTGTCCTCTGTCTTTGGCCAAATGCGTGCAGCTGTGGGCACCATTGTGGACATGCTTATTTGCATACGTTTGGCAGGAGCTTCAGGAGGCAGCACAAGCCAAGAGGAACAGCCCTGTTTAAAATAGAGGCAAAAGGGCGGGCAAGTAAACACACTGTGTGTGTAGATACATACCCATACATTATCTGCACTATAGTACACACAAGAGCAGTGGCCAAGAGAGAAAAAAGGCTTGTTATTCCAAAGTCAACATTAAATATAAACAGTAGTGTTAGAGAGTGTAAGCCATATTTTAGCCTGTGATAAGGCCATGTCACCCTGATGCCATGATGACAGAGTGAGTGACTGGAGGAGTGTACTGTGTGGGGCTCTTGGCTGGCGGCGAAGGGGTGTGTCCTTCTCTGACTAGAGACAGGTTTATTGGGCCTGATGAGTGCTAAGCTCCTGTGCCTAGCCACAGTGGACCCTGTGATCTCCCTTTGTGGTGCATTGGGAAGCACTGGTGCGCTCGGCAGCCCCCGCTCTGTCATTAGACAGATTGTGAACAGGCTGCACAAGGCCCAGCCAGGGATGATGGAGCCACCAGCCACTTCATTAGGGGCATTATGAAGAGGACTGAAGCTTTCTTCTCTTCGCCTGTGTCCAGAATTCACAGGTCTGTTTAATCACATAATTCTCCTCAAGTGCCCCAAGGAGGCTGCAGCACAGCAAGGGCCCTTTAGACCCATGACAACTTGGAGAGATTAATTATATTCATCTTTTAGAATATCTACAGAATAAGTGGGAATTTAATATTGGCTTGCTTTTTTTTTTTCTCTTCGTCTTTTTTCCAACCAGCTCTTTGATGTTCTCCTGTTATTGTTGGGGGACGTCTGTGCAACCCTCTGCTGCTGGAGCTTTGATATTCTCCATCAAGGGTTAAGGGTTAGCATCCAGAAATCCAGAGCCAGAATGTCCCAACTTCTGTCTCGGAGAGGGCTGACCTCTGGACCCAAGGGTTGGTCAGTGAGACTCCAAATTCCGCCTCCCTTTGATGCATGCTCTTTCACAGCAGTTAATTAGCCAGGGTGGCTAAACGTTTAGCCTGGGTGTGAAAGAGTCCGGGATAGCATGTGTGTCCAAGACATTGCCCACTTTTTTGTGTGTCACAAGATCTTTTTAAACAATGTGGTACTTGGGCAACTTGTTTGCAAAGGATAGCGAGTGAATGCTGCAGCCTATTAAAGAAGCTAATTCACCAAGAACAGTTTTTAGAAGGCCTTTCTGGGAATGAAGTGAAGTCCTTGACATTTTGCTCATTTCCTCTAATCAACAACATGATTTCCTACATATATAAAACATCCTACAGAGAAGTCAAATAGAAGCACCTCCTATCTGGCAAGTGGCAGATGCAGTCTGTGAATCATCTTCCCCTCATCTTCATATAGTCTGGGGGGGGTATTAATAAGACATTTCTGAGGATATGGTTGTCTGTTCCTCTTCTTTCTTTTCTAACAACCTCTGGAAGCACTCCTGAGCCAGACTAAGTTGTAATGAATTTGTCACTTCTTAAATAACAGAGCTTTACTGCTCCACAGCGGGGATAATAATCTCCCAGTGTTTCAGTAGGAAAGGGTAAATAAAGCTTTTTTTTTTTGTCTGCTCGATTCTGGAGAGCCAGTAAAACACCTCTTTGCCTCCTGGCCCTGAACACAGGACTACAATAAAAACATCAAGACTAAGCAAATAGACCTGAATTAAGATACTTGTGATAAACACGTCTGTGCTCTTCGCTGCAGTTATCAGAAAATACAAGTCATTAAGCACAATGACTTCTATAAGTTCTCTTTTCCTACCAATATCTTCTTTAGCCTAAGGCAAACTTCAATCCTTTGCCCACAGAGCAACATCAAATAAAATTTCATTTCACGTTGCTGTGGACTGCGGGAGGAGGGAGCCGGGTTGGGTCTGGTTGATCAATATTGATCTGCTATTGAGTGCACACTGTGTGTCCAGACAGTTTCCATCCCTGGGGACCCAAACACTAAATCATGCTCTCCTTTTAAGAACTTGTACATCTGTAGAGTTGCTAAAGCTCTCAGGGTAGACAAACTTTTAAAGTAAAAGACAGATTTTTCATGTCTGACACCATCTCCTGTGTTCTGTCTTCAGCGTTTCATCCATATCTTACACCAATCAACCTTATATTGATTTAAATGTAGTTGCTGCCACTACAAACTATGATCCTAAAGACATGTTCACAAACAAAAGCCTTTTGTCTTAACAAGCATGAAAGGATTTTAGGAGATTTACACTGTGCCTGCAATTCAAACATCAAGGCATAACCTATTTCTTTATGAATGCTTTGCAGAGGATGGGGCTGCTCCTTCAGTATAACCTGCTGATTCACTCATTTGTGGATATGTGGAAATAATATGTTTTAATCACTGTACTGTATTTGAATGTGTATCTTTTGATCAGCAGCAATGTTTCTTATGTATCCTCATGCTGCTCTTGCAAAAGCCAATGTTGACCCTTCAGTTGGATAGAAGGCATTTTTAATTATACACAATGAAAAATAGAGATTTATTATACATCATGAATCGCAGGCTCATCATTTACCTTAGTCATGTGGAACTCATATTTTATTTCAGACTGTCTGGTGATTATTGTCAGCAAGTCATCAAATTATGAAGTGTTCTGTATGAGAATCTTAATAAACGACTGAACCAAACAACTCTCCAACTCCAAACTATTTTCTCAAGTCGCTGCATGTATCTGATCTGATGATTGCTGGAGCGTACAGTCTATCCATATGTGCTGCTCTGATTGTGTGTATATGTCTGTGTGTGCAGTTTGCTTCACAGTCAGGACAGGTTGTGGATTGCTCGGTGCTGTTCTCCATCTCAGCCACCTGCAGCTGGAGATCGATCAGCTCTCTGGCACTCCAGCCTAACCTCCATCAACTGGCCCCCACCTCCAGAATCCCATCCCATCCCTGGCTGGATCAACCAGACCAGCAGGGGGCTGCCTGTTTCTTCATTTCTCTGCTTTGAGTCAAGTTCCTATCTATATACTGTACAAGGTCAAAACTGCACAAAGGACATTAATACCAACATAAATTGGCACAAAACAGATCAAATTAATTACTGTAGGTAGGATTGGAACAAAAGGATAAATCTGTTGAGGAAATAAGCATTCCCATAACATCTTACTCTACTATTCTATGTTTAAATCATTTACTTTTCTATAGCATATTTGTTGTGCTTTAATTTGTAACACTTTTTTGCCTCCATAACCAGCATTTATAAGCAGAATATAAAAGAATTAATAAATCCTGGATGACTTAATGTTACTAATGCTCCTCTTGTTTGGCCAACAGGCATAATGCTAACACAAAAAAAAAGAACAAAGTCACTTAATATTATCCAAGTCATAACGTTAAAAGCACAGAATCACCCTGAAGCACACCATGTCACAACAGCCTTTAGCTAATTGTTAATGTTGGGTATAGCTGCTAGTATAATGTTAATGTCTGTTTTTGTTTGTATAGTGTTTAGGTTAGCAAGACCGGTGTGTATAACCAGGACAGCTGACCATGACTTTCATATCACTGAGCAATCAACATTGCATATTTGATAGCGTTATGATTATAGAAGGCAAAGCACCTGCGACAGACAACCTGGTCTCTTCTCTGACTGAGCACCACTGTTCTCATCCAAAATGTGCAGCTGTCACATCACTGCATGTGCAACCACAATCTAAACGAACAAACAATAGAAACTATTTCTCATCCAGTGGCAACATGAGGGAGTTAGGTACCTTTGTAGAGCTGGTAGAAATTCTATCTTATTTTAAATGCATATGCAGTTAATATCAAAGTATTGGTGGGGACAATTTTAGGTAATCAGAAAAGCAGTAGGGACACGTTCCTACCGTCCTTACCATAAATTACGCCCATGCTCATAGCCTATCAACAGAGCAACTCAGGCGTTCCTTGTTCATTCTAAGCATTGAAACTAAGAAGGAGATTTGGAAGGCTGGTGACTCAAATCCCTCTTATTTTAGAACTTCTACACCTTCCCAGCCTCACTGTGGCACATGGGTCTTGACAAGAACAAACTGGTCTTCCTGGAGAAGTGGAGGACTCCCTGCTGCAGATGCACAGAGAAGTTCTCTATTGTCAAGGACTCTCCCTTAACGATTAAAGTAAACAACATGAACAAGAGTGTTTAATATTTCATAGCCCACCCACAGGTGTAGCAGTTTACGGGGAATAACACTTACATCCACACATACCAACATGGGTCTGATTAAGACAAGGGTACTGTCCCTGCTGCAATCGGCCAGATCACCGATGTGTATACACTATGTGTGAGTAGGGTCTTGAACATATTTGCTGCCTCAGTCTTTTTTTTCTCTCTGCTCTCCCTCTGTCCTCCGCCCTCTCTCTGTGGTGATATATGGAACATATGGGAAATTATGGTGGGGTTATAAAGGGCTGTAAACTTCAGCAGACATGCAGTAAATTAAGCTGTTTGTGCAGGGGGAGAAAAAACACAAGCTCTTTAGGAACACAAAGCACAGATTTCCTGTACAAACTCAAGTCTCCTTCGCTTTCTGTCTTTCTCCCTGTCGTCCTGTCTAACTCCTCCTCCTACCCATCAGCCCATTCCTTCAGTCTCTTCCTGACCCTCCACAGCACAATCTCATTCTGTTCTCCTGGTTGGTGGCAACACAGTGGGATACATCCACACAAATTACACACATACAACTCATAAAGCCTGGAAAATATTTTAATAGTTTCTGCCCCCCCTCAGCGGCAACAAGCTGCATATGCAGAGCTGGTGAGCGCCACCAACATTATTGGTGCAATTAAATGTGAAACGCCAGAGAGTGGAACACGGGGGACTGGGACCCCCAAAATGAATGTAAAACAAGGAAAGTGACACTTGACAAGTTGTAATTTATGGATATCTTTTCAAAGGCAAGAGACTCACCATTCCTACACTGGCAGAGGAAGAAGAGTAAGGTACAAGGATCTAGGTATTAGAGGAACTATTCACAGAATGTTAGTGCATCAAAGCCAAACACAGACAAAAAAAGGGGAAAGAGACTTCAAAATCGACGCATGATGAGCAATGCAACACAGGGAGAGACATAAACACAAGAAAGTGTGTGTTTGTGCACATGTGTCAGAGAGAGGATGACAGTACCCAAAGCAAGCAGGGCTGGATACAGACATACTCTCCTCATCTCAAGGAATGCTTATAATCACAAACACACACTGTTTGGTAGGGACACCCTTAAATGGAATAGAGTAGGGCATGTACCCCAACCAAGTCTAGAAAGAAAAAAAATCAGCATCACCTTTTACTCATTTAACCTCTCTCCATAATAAGGACAAAACAGTCACTGAAAATAAGCATTTTATGAAAACTGAAGATGACGTCACGCTTGATAAAAACGTCCAATTTATCCCTCAACAACAGCAGCTGAGGCCAGATGTCTACTGTGATTGTTACACTTTGCATTTTCACTGCACAACCCTCATATCTGGCATAACTAGCCCAGCATTCAGTATGCTGGTGTAATTTTACATTGCACTGAAAACACAGCGATTAGAAATCATATAAGAAAGCTCCAAGAGAAGAGAAGAGATCTTCAAAAGTGTTGTATCTGAAAGTGGTGGGAACTGATTTAAACTTTTCATAATACAAAATGTTTCTTAAAAGTCTCATTTAAGTCATTTGTGGAGCTAAGGAAATAATGCAGATTAACCTAAATTTGAAAGGTTTCACAGCAGATATGGAAGCCCCTTTGCCACATAAATACACTAGTTAAATTTGCAGTGTAGATATCCTGTAATTTGCAAAATGACAAGATGCCTGTCTGATGCACCAAGCACCTCCAATTTCAGCTCATTAACTCAGTCAGGGGGAAGCGTTCTACAGTCACGGAGAGAAACTATTAAAATACTTCCATTAAATGGAAGAATAAATATCCTGGTTGCAGCCCAAAGTGTCTTCATTTGGGCTCAAATGTGAGATATGCCGTTGCTATGGTAATATGGCAATGGCTGTGGCCCTCCTCCCAGCTGTTGGTGGGTTTTGTGTGTGAGAGAGAGAGAAAAATAAAGAGAGAGACTGTGTGACTGTGTGTCTGTGTGCGTGCACGCATGCATTGATGCTGCCTCCGTGCTGTGTTCCCCCTTTCAATCTTCAGAATAGTGTCTCTACTAATCCGTGAAAGTTGCGGTGCTCTGAACCAGTGGCCAAGCCTTTTCCCACTGAACCAAGGCCCAGGGTCTGCGCTCTGCTTTACACTTGATTGGTCCCTCCCGTAGCTGGACTCCCCTCCCTGCTGGGCATGGGCCCGTCCCCCTCGCTGGGCAGCTCAGAGCTGCCTAATCGCCTTCTCCCCATCATAATTACCAGTGCTGAGCCCAGGACTCACCAACACGCTGTTAAAATCTGGCCAGCCTGTGCTCACACATATAGCTCAGGCCCAGAGACAGGCCTAAAACCAGGCCCTACTCCACCACCAGAGCACCTGTTCATGCCTGGGATGCCCCGCAGCACTGTGGACTTGGCTGGTGTTGCTGCTGGGTAGGAAAAAAGAGAGGGGGTTGGCAGCTGTGCTGTTGTCCTCCTCCCTCAACATTGGAGATGATGTGTTTATTTGGGCTAGGATGCTGCAGTCAGAGGTAACTATCTCCTTGTTGTGCTGCACAGAGTACTAAAGAATCCACCCTGCAGAGACAGAGCCCTTTGACATATGACCACTTCAAACACACATACAATGGAAGTAGTCACTTGTGGAAAAACAGCCCAAGTTGCGTGGGAAAAGTGAGAAAAAGCTGCTTTGCTCAAAACCAACCCAGCTCTTTACTTTTCCACCCCTATATATTTCCAGCATAGCAAATACAAAACATATTGTACATTTTGAACACTGACAATCTTGCAATGTGTATAAATCAAAAATAGAAATACTCCCAGTCTCAATTTTTTTGTGCCCACACAGTTCTATATTTTTAGACTGCTGCACCACTGATGAGAACATATGGGCTTGGCCAGGTGAAACGTGGTGACCTGGCAAACATTCCAAAGACCGGTGAGAGTGGAGAACACGTCAGAAGGCACTGGGTGTGCTGGCACAAACAGTACCCAGAATGCGGATCAGACGGACACCCAGCACTCGTTAGCTTATTACTCTCTTATTAGGAACATTTTTGCCTTGCATGGATTGGCAGAGTCCCGCTAGCCACTCTCTTCACATGGCCCAGGCTCTGTCAGAGCTGATCAAAAGACATTTCTTCACATCTCCAGACGCCAGGGAAAAAGGAAAAGAAAAGAGGGAGAGAAGAAAAGAGCCAGAAGGGGGCATACTGCTCTCTCTTTACTTTAGTCTTTTGGTGAATGAGGACTTTTCACAATGTCCTCTCCTTTTTCCTGATTTTTTTTTTCACTCTTCCATTGGCAAAAAAAAAGAAAAAAAAAGAAAAAACAGCATTTCCCATTGCGTTTCGCCAAACTGTTTTTGCCATATCAAAAACAATTATCCTCAGGTGCAGAATTACAATTATTCTAGTGGGAGAAAGAGGTCTTCACAAATCTGACTGGCTTCCAGGCAGCCAAGACCCCCTCGAAGTGGTAATGAAAAGTGTAACTTTAGCCTCCCAGCTGTATGTCTCAATCCATAATCCTTCCCTAAAAACCTCACCGTAGAGCCGCCTACCACTCCCATGGCGTTCCCAGCCTGTGCCGGGCTGGGCCTGCACAGATTTATGTAGCAGTCCCATGTCATACTCTCAACCTGAAAAGGATTTGCTCTCCTGTGTTTCCCAGGGTGGTCAGGGAAGCTATCTGGAAACACAAAAAGTCCAGTCTCCAGGCCTCACTCCCAGACAGTCTTTTTACTCTCCTGTGCCATAATGTGGACATTACGGACCTTACTAGAATTAGACGATGCTCCAGTCTTTACATATTCGTGTGTTTCAGGAGTGCAGAGGTGAGTTTGTGTGTGCGTTTGTAGAGTTATATGTGACAACACTGAGTAGGCAAGTTAGTACATGGTACACATAAGCTTGTCATAGTGTTCAGGATTGGTGACTTGGCCTGTGAAATGACAACGGGTCCATAAACCTCTGAAATGTAGAACTACAGCCGGCTTTAGTTGTCAAAACTAGGTTTATTTCATCAACCTTTGTGCCTTTGCATGGCCACCTTCAGATGGCATTTTATAAAAATGCAGAGATTTGGAACAGATCGCATGCATGAAATTGTCCATCTTCATGACATACAGTAAGGCTGTTTCTATTTCAGGCTCAGAACAGTGTTGGAGGAAAGTGTTTTACAGTAGTCTCCTGGTAGCACAAGCCAAATGCTACTGTGAAACGCTAAATTAAAAATGTATTGATTTCCGGTGAATTATTCTGGCAAAGTTGAAAAGGAAGACAATAATTGGTAGAACTATAACTAATTGATAATGTGTGTAAATTACAGATTTTCAAAGCATTGAAAGACTTAAGGGAGAGCAGCTGTCAGCAGGTCCATCCATCACGGTTTTTCTCATTGGTGCAGCTGACTTGGATAATAAAGTAAAGATTGTGCTATTTACCCATACAACATGACTAGGGATCCAGTAAGAGCTGAGAGCTGAACACATGTTGGTAGACGAGCTGTTTCGGATGGTGGTGGCGGTCTCCTCTGCCACTGTGCATCCACTCCAGTCAAGTAAACCCAGATGACCTCTGGACAGCTGGGTTTATGCATCCTGTGGTTGGTTGTCTACGTAGTGTGGCGGTGGGAGCAGCGGGTGGTTGATGCAGAGTCTAAGGAATGGAGCGGCTCATCCTATTGTATGTGTGTGTGGGCATGCGTGCGCACCCATACTGGGTGCACACAAATGTGTCTTGAATGCATGTGCATTTCTGTGTCCGCCTTGTGGTTAAATACTAAATGCTGTCTGATACATTCTGAGCAGGAAATGAAAGCATTACTACACAGAACATGGACAGCACATGCCTGGTATAAGTTACATTTTCCCTGTATATCTTGATGAAAGGCACAAATTAAGAGATCTTATTCCTGCAAAATTTCAAAGGAAATTGGCATTACTATCTCCCAACCAAAATTTCAACAAAAAAAATGTAGCATGACCTAAGGAAGACATTTGGACCAAAGCAAATGCAGACAAAATGGCCGCTGTTGCTAAGCTGACAGGGGAGGAAGAAGATGGAGCTGATACTCTTTGAATGCTGCATAAAAACAACACATTCAGAGTTGACTTTTCACAATATTAATGCACACAGTACGCTGAACTGTCACATTTCTCATTTTGTCCAATTCATTTGAGCAGATACAAACTTGTCTGTTCTAGAAGATTTTGTTTCAGATTTACAGTATTTGCTGTATTATACAAACAATTCACTGTCAGAGGTTTCCTGACATTACAGATTTAGACTGACTAGTTTTTTTTTTAGCATGAGATGGTTTACAATTTAGAGGAAAATGGTGTAAATAAAACAACAGCACATACTTCAGCAGACTTCAGTATTAAAATGAGTGACTACATAAATATTTTCAGCCAGAATTGTGACTTATGAGATGAGTAAGACGTGACAGCTTCATACGAAAGTCTGTTTGAGTCTTTGCAGTGAGCACTTTTGTGTTAAGGCACAAGGAAAGCCTTCAAACTTTTTCATTCTTTTTATCTCTCTGTGTGTGATGTTAACTTTGGAAAATCACGCGTGAGGTAGTTTTCTTTGTAATCAAGATTTAAAGAATAAGTCTGGTACCTTTCTCTCCCTGTATACTTTCCCCACTGATCTCAGATTTTAGAGTTTAGATTATGGAGGCAAATATATTTTGGCGGTTTTACAATATGACTTCAAAAGTATCTTTGATAGGTTAAGGTATGTTAAGATAGCAAGGATGAAATTTAGAAAGAAAAAATATAATAGAAACTGAAATAATCACTATTTGTTTAAACTATAACTTTATATCAATGTTAAAATCAGTTTTCCTGTCAAATTAAATTTTACAGTGCCATTACAGCAGTTATCTTAAATCAAATGATCACTATGGGGTCCATTGTTTATTGTTCGCACTGTCGGTAAAGTTGACCTACTGATGTAAATACAAAAGACTAGTAAAGATTGAAGACTTGTGTTGTGGGGACGTGTCCTGATAAGTAGGCGGGACACTGCTGACAGTTCGACGTCCTATACACAAAACAGATGGTGGCTTTTCATTCTGCAGACTCAGAGAAGTTCTTACATTTCAATCTGATTTGACTCAAGTTTTGATCAAAAACTCTGGTTCTTATTTATCATTGCAAATTATTCAGTTGTTACGAGAACATCCCAATCTAGACAATGACCCCGGAAGAAACAAAAAGACTTGAAATATTCTCCTGGCAATTAGAGACCACCTTCAAATAGAGAGTCAATGAATTTGATTGTCTTTTGATGCTTTACAAGAAGCTTCACAAATGCAAAAACAACATAAAAGAATTACAGAGAAACTTCTAAACAGATGGCTTCTTTAACAATCAGCTAAATTAACACAAAGTATGTTTAAGGACTTTCTGATAGTTCTTGCAGCTACATTTTGTCTTAAGCTGGAAAACTTTTCAACAATTCTAAAATAACTACTTTCTCCATTTGCTGAAATTAGGATTAAAAACCATTATGCCCATTTATAACTTTTCCTCTTTAGTAAAAGTGGATATTAGGTCAAAGCCAAGTTCACGTACACTTGAAGGAAAAGAAGGCTTCAGTTTCAAGACCCCCGTGAAAATTCTGACAGTGACACTGTATGATTTAAATTTAGCATTAATGTTTACAAACTAATTAAGACAAAAATAACTCATGTTGCTTGTTTCATTAACATGGTCATTTTGACATGTTTATGTACAATTTAAATTTGCATAAAAAGACTGAAAATACCTTGCTCTTTGTTACCACTTGTTCTAAAAGTGGTTTATATTTAATTAAAAAATTTAATAGAATTAATTTTCAGGGTTATGTTAAAACAAACAAATGAAAGTAAAAATACATTTTCTACAGTAACAACTATCAACTTTCTTATTGTCATAATTTAGTCTGACATACATTCTAAAATCACTGGTTATGGAGTACTGCTACTTCAGAAAATTAAAAGTTCATCGTCAAAAAACAACATTTGATCATGTACTCTAACACACTGTGCTCTTATTTTGATGGTATCATTATTAGAGAAGTGCCGTAAATTATAACGTGTGAATATACTGTAAATATTTTTACACTGTGGGTGCTTTGGTAAAATATAAGATAAAATGTATGCAAAATGGAAACATCTCTGTTGTTATCAACAGTTAAAGTTTGTTTATGCGACTGATCAAACTTTTGATTGAACCGAACATTCAAATTATGAACCGTGTTACTTTTTAAACAGATATTCTGAAAGTTTCAGTACCAATCAGAACGCAAACAAAGTAGAAAACAGAGGTGATAATGATGATGATGATTGAGAAGATGACTGTGAACACATTATCACTAACTGTAAGAGAATACATGAGGCCTGCCTAAAGCAGAGGCCCCATTTTCATTTTGTTAAATTGATTCACTTTAAGGTTCTGCTCACATATGTTTTTAAAATGCACCTTAAATGAGCCCAGCCACAGTTCTAGTTTATAAAAAATACGTTTCAGGGTCAAACCATTGTTGAGAAATAAAAAGAGAACAGGGTTTTGTGTGGATGTTCTCCAAAGGCGTTCCAATTTCACACCATC
>NW_018127882.1:5304959-5307261 GCF_001952655.1 Monopterus albus | reverse complement strand
CCCTCTGGTATAATTATGCAATATATAATATTTAGGAGTTAAATTAATCAAAATGATCCATATTTTTGTGAAGTAAATGTTTAATTTCACTTTTCTATTTTAATTGAATGATAAATACTATATGTCACTTTAACCTACATTTCACTTGGATATCGATGGACTGACAGTTTTCAGTCTTTGCTTCTGTGCATCTAAACATTCCCATTCAAATGTGAAGACATGCAGTCATCTCTGGGCTACACAGCCACCTTTGTTATGTATCAGTACTCTGTTTTGACTGCTGATGTCTATTTTGAATAAAATGTTGTTGTCTATAGTGTTACCTGCCCTGCCACCACAACATGAGCTGAGTGCTGCTATGTATCACCTTTGGAGCTGGAAATATCTTCTGCATGTCAATCAATATTTGCAAAGATGACATATATGATAATGTGACCTGTGTACATGTTACTGCTGGAGCTCATACTTATTATATGCAAGTTTGTAAGAGTAAGTGCAACTGACAAAGAGAGCATATTTAGTAACCTTTGGCATTCCTAGTATTTTTAAAAACACCTACTGTCATTGCAGCTAACATCAATGCTTGGCAACATCTACTATCACTGCTGCAAAGGGAATGCTAACATTGCTCATAAATGTGAAAAACTACAGCAAATTATTCATATAAAGTGATGTTAATGTTTCCTTACCAAATTGCAAAAGTATTAAATGCCTGTTTTTTTCCATAATATAAATTTGTCCAGTACACTTGAGTGGGACTTACAATCTTCTTTTCAGTAAAAATGGGTCAGCATTATATAACCAAGAAGCTGACTGCCAACTTCCTGCAGCTTGTTTATGGTGACATCTCATTGCTTGGTTGGCAGGGTTCTGCCAGTGTGCATCTTTATTAGTTTCAATGCACTGCTGGTGTATGCACCCCAGCAGCAGCAGCAATGACAGGCCTTATCCCTCCTCTGTGCCCCACCTAAGCCTTGGATTTGAAGGACAGGCCGCTCAGGCCACAACAAGTGCGCCAAAGCAGCACATAAGCAAAGCTTTAGAGCACAAGGCCATACCCCAGTGTATCATCCTTAGACAACAAGTGTTAAAAAAAAAAAAAAAGACGTCACAGCTAATGCTTCCTCTGCCATAATGTCAGGTTTCAAAATTTACCAATGGGGTGTGTTAAGCTGATCCTTGGGAAAGCAAAAACAGTAAAGACTTCATCAGGCCAATTCGCATCTTAATTTAAAGGTGCCATAGACAGATAGATTCTGTATCCCTTCAGCACTATGCAAGTTCACACCATTTTGTTAAATTATGAAAGAACAAAATAATAAAAAATTTCACATACAGTGAAAACAGACTACCATGCTGCCTTTAAACCTGTGGGCTGAATTCTTTATTCTAAAAAGAGAAGTTTCCTCACAGGGAGCACCAGGAGGTGCTGTAAAGCAGTTAGCCTTTGATAGCGCAACACCAGCAAAAACAAACATGGCTGATGAGGGGCAGGGGGTCGGGGGAGTAGGGCCGACAGTAACATATAGAGCTAATGCAACATTAACATTGTTCGAGCTTTTCAAGCCTGGAACATCAATATTAAAAAAGCCCCCTGTGCTTGCCCTTCTACCTGCGGCTCAGAAAAGAGACGCACCCTGCTATGACCTCAGCTGAAAATTTTAAAATCGTGTTGAAAACTGCAGCGCTGTTGTTAGCACGGCACCTACGAAGCATTCAGCAATGCATAGCACCCCGCAACGCAATGGGCCGCAATAAATCTGGAGCTGTATCTTTCCAGTGAACCCGGCCTATAATCACTAGCCACTTGTGCTACTAAAGAAGATGTCAAAACTTTCCAAAACCCTTCTTTTTAGTTGAAATGTTGGTTGGTTACTTGTTTTTATACTTTTAAGCAACATGTCTAAAACAGAGCATTGCAGTTAGTTCCAGGCCATTTCACTATCTGCCCATATTAATACTAGAAACTGCTTGTAGTGGCAAGATCAGTGGGAGGTGTGGAGAAAGAAAGGGTTTTGTTAGAGAAAAGTGGATTGACTGACAAACAATAAAACAGTGTTGAAGACTTGGTTAATTGAGTCCCAGATTAGGCCCAGCAAAATGTGATAAACTAAAAGATGAAGCAAGGCGACCTGGTCCTCTTTTATCCTCATCTGAAGTGCTAAACCTCACCGTGACTTTGTAACGCTAAGGCTTGTGAGTCACAACTGTGAAGATATAATGTTATTTAAACCCAATCTGTCACCAAATGGAGCGAAAAAAAAAAAACAAGCTTGCCAAGTGCACAAGACTAACATCATCA
>NW_018127882.1:5292630-5304934 GCF_001952655.1 Monopterus albus | reverse complement strand
CACACACACACACAAACACGCACACACCTCCCTATCTCCATGTCACTACTCTAGCAATATCACCAATTAATAAAAAGTGAATTCATGGAGTTGTCATTAACACAATCATCACAAAAGGTCCGGTTTAAGGAGTAAGTGGCAGAAGTATCAACACTATTATATGACTTAATATGACACAATTGTTGAAATAATTAGTTCTCAGGTTATTCTGGATAGTAATGAGGAACAATATGAAAATATTTTCTCAATGTGGTAACATACAGTAATGAATAATTTCTCAGTTATGGATATCAGGACCTCATGGGTCTTAGTTTTTGACTCAGTGCATGACCCATTTTGCCTTTTAAACAAACCAGTAATGTTGCTAATTTTGACAGCTCAATTCACAAGTACCCAACCCGTAACAAGTCTGCCACCTTCTGCAGCTATAATAAAGGTGGTGACAGACAAGGAGCACTAGCACATTGGTTGCCCAGTGGTGCCCAGGTGCTGCTCATGGTCCTGAAAATGCAAGTTTCTACACGCCCGTAACGGATGGAGAGATGTTGCCTTGTGGGGGCGTGTGTAGTCGGGAAAAAGTTAGTTTTGCAAACAGTAGGAAGAAGTAGTCATATCTTTGACTTAAGAAAGTAGTGAGCTATTACTAGAATGTAGAAATATTGCTACATGTGAAAGTCTTACATTAGAAATTTTACTAAAAGTACAAATGTATATGCTGCAAAATATACTTAAAGTATGAAACATTAGCGCTCAGACATCAGAATTGTCAAGAGTTACACTTTCAAATCATACTATATTATCGGGTTATTACTGGTAGCAGCATTAACAATGGAACATTTTAACGTTGGAGTTGGCTGAGGTGAAGCTAATTTTAACTACTTTAAATACTGTTGAATAGCGCCAGGCAATTATTTTTATTTTGGCTTCCAACAATTATAAAAACAAAATGTTCGAGATAAAACAAATGTTGTGCTGCACGTCGTTTTGCTATGATGCTCTCAATTTGTCTTCAGCCCTTCAGAGCTCTACAGTGCGAGCATGTTTTGCTCACATCAGGTGAAGCGAAACATCACCTGAGTTGACAACTCCTGAGATCGTTACTGTCTATGTAATAAAACCTCCTATAAGTAAGTCACTATAAGTAATCTATCAAAACCCCAGCTAAATGAGTATAAATGTGCAGAGAAGTGATCGTTTCAGCTTTGCCCACACTCTGTCATCCGCGTCCAGGTTGTTAACCATAGCAAGTTTGTTATGAACAAGGTAAAATCAAAGTATGTAGCCCTACTGTTAAGAGAGAGATGATGGGGCTCTGTCATGGTGAGCCCAGCAGAATGAGCAATTCTTTAAGTTATGACATGCAACTTGAAGTAACAAAGTTTTATTTCTAAAATAAATATAGAGTAGTAAGGATGCCTGTGTAAATCATGTCGATTCTTTATCTGAAAAGTCAGCAGCTGTCCGATACGAGTACCGTGTCTCCTTCTGAACTGTAGCGTAGATGTTTAAAGTAGCATAAAATGAAAAAACAAAATATAGCACTTCAAAACTGTTCTTACACACTGCACTGGTATTATGACTAATCTTTCATAACATGTATACATGTAACTATGATGTCCATTTCATCATAGTGTAAGTACAGACATGTATTAGGGCCACCGTGAACAAAAGAGTTGTGACTTTTTTCCTCAGAATTCAGACTGTTTATTAAAAGTCAGCTTTAAAGTCAGAACTCAAATAACTTTATTTTAGAGCAGCCCTAATTCTTTTCCATCTGAACATAAGAGATTTGTTTCTAATTGTAGTGCAATATCACTAATTTAAGTTAACATTTTCATACATTTCATCATAGTTTTAACACAATGTGATCTAATGAGTGTTCATAAATTAACCAAAAATCACAGTTAACCGGCTACTCTGACAATGTTTGATTTTCTAAAATACACACCTTCTGTGCTTTATTCTACAATACATATTTGTTGACAGAGTTCACCATAATGAGTATATTTGTTATGGAGGGGTCCAATTGGGTTTTGTGTATAAAGTAATTCAGGTAACCTGTCCCCCCCACCCCTGGAACAAACTATTGCTTACTAGAGAAGTGAAACTATTCCTGCTCTGGGATGATGAGCCCGAAAACCTGCTCAGTTGGTCTAACTCTGTCTTTATGAAGGTCACAGGATTCACTTTGCACCACTTTGTCAGCACGTCTGTGGTGTAATAGAATGAGTTAACCTAAACACACATAGGATATATCATTCAGGCACATGAATTCAAAGTGCTGAGCGAAGCAGTATTTGCAACCTCAGGCCACATTCAGTACCAAATCAACATGGCTGCCATGCCTGAAAGAATAATAATAATCTAAAAGAAAAAAAATTATATATTGCCAAAATAAAATTGGCAAAGAATGCAGGGTGTGCATGTGGCAGTGGGCTGCTCTATAAAGACATCTGCTGATTACACAGTTTGGGGAGGCCTGGTAGAGAGGAGCCTGGCAGTGAAACGTGTAAAGAGATTGAGACCACACGACGACTGCTGAAAGAACACAGCACTCAGACCCTCACAGCCAGTCACTCTGAGCATCAAGCCATAAAGACGTGAAGCGGAAAGTTGCCTTCACTCTATTTTACACAACAAGAGAACCTGGCTGCCCAGGGTGGCAGAATAATCAGGCTCCCAAAGTCCAGTGAAGGGCTTTGTCATTTTGTTCAGGCCTACTATTTGGCAGGCACAAAAAAACATCCAACATAGGCCTGATTGAAATTTTCATCGCTATTGTGAAGTGTTATCAGACAAGAAAAAAAATACTCTATTTTGACTGAGCAATTCTGAACATGTTCTCTGCATATGTCAGCTGTGCTGTGTTTACCTCCCGAAGACAATGGCAAATTGGTGTCTTTCTCGGCTGACAGCGACACGCCTGTAGACAGGTCTGCTTGCATGCATCCCTGTGTGTGTCAGTGCTCTGTGTGGCAGGTGGAGACAGGCACCTACTTCAGGTTGTCCATGTGCTGCAGCGTAGCGCCCCAGGAAGACGCGCCATGGTGCCATACGGCAGATGTCTTCCTAGATATGGCAGCAGAACCAGCCCGGAGAGCCGCAACACAGCACCCAGAGCCTTCCACCAAACAGGGCCAGATCACTGCACACTGATAACACCCACACCCTTCTGCTACACTCCTTTTAGACTCGATGTTGACTCAGTACTGCAACTGCAACCTATGCGATTGTGCTCATCAACCCCGTCATGTATCTTCAAAGTTGACTGTGAAGTAAGTAAACACGAAAACATTTGGTCCAGAAAGTGAAGAACACTTTATCAAAAATCCTGACAGTACTGATGCAATCTTCAATAAAACAAAAATCTAGTTTATATCACAGAACTCAAGGGAAAGCATTATATGATAAAACTATTTCTACAGCTTTATCCGCTATATTGTTGCTGCAACTGCATCTGAGCAAAGGTTTCATAAAAAATTTGTTTGGATATGTTTCTCTGGTTAGTTACAGACAGGCTCTACAACTGATATACAGCTTCAGAGAAGAGACAGATGGACCGGAGAGAGTCAAGTGCCTGTTCTTTTATCTTTTTTCTTTTATCACATCTATATATATTGGATGGAACAACCTTATCTCAGTGGGCTTCAGGTACTTTTGTTTAGCGAGAGTGCTCATTACGACTGAGCTCAGTGTGGGACAGATGCACTCTGAAACAGCTTTCTAATGTGCAAATATAAGTTGTTGGGTTTTTTTTATCTAGAGATCATTCCGTTTCCAAACGCAATGATACTGCATCTTAATTGAAGCTTATCGATAAATTATGCATAACTCGAGGACAATTCCTACTGAAGCTACATGTTTACATTGGGTTTATGTTTCATCAGGACATCTGAGGGCATCTGGTTCTACCTCAGCTGAGACATATGTGGCTCTCTGATCATGTTTAACCAATGTGTCCTATGTGTGTTTTCGCTAAGCCTCCTCTCTCTTCCTGACCTCTCACCCAGGCTCTCTTTTTGTCTTTGTTGTACAGGTCAGAGTCCATGCACCTACCCTCACCAAGCCACATGGCCATGTTTTAGTATGCAGATATACAGACACAGGTAAGTCTGGTCCAGGTGCACCCCACAGTGATCCTGACCCATTCTGGTTCACCCCACAGCTCTCAGGTCAGACTTGGAGCCCAGCAGGCTCCCAGCACAGGTCACAGAGGGCCTCAACATCCAAGAGATGAGACTCCACACTGGCATGAAGAGGAGTGTTTGATGTGGCCATGAGCTGGGCTATGTTACTATCTTACTATGGCTTTAATTAGCTCCAGCAGCTGCTACTTCCTGGTTGACAGGCCTTGGCAAACTCCACTGTCTCTGTAATCTCTTACAGGTGACTGTCAGTTGCATGTCAGCTCACAGTGTATTGCGACAGGCTGTGTTCTCCTTTAAGTCAGGTGTTACAGCTTTAAAAAGCAACATTGCTGTTTACCAAGTTAATTAACTGTGAAGTGACTGTAGACAAGATTTGAATGAAAAAGCTCACACTGCTATAATGACCACAGCATGTTTCCAAATATGTTATGCAAATATGTCTCCAAGCACCAGTCCCCTGCCCCCCTTTTTTTTTTTTTTACAAGTTTCGTGGTGTTTTCTGAGAATGCAATCATGTTAAAGAGACAGCAGAGTTCTCCTGGTGACAGTAAATGTGCCACTCTGCATTCTTTATCTGGATTTCCAGCTTGCACAAAGACATCTTAACCACTGGAAATTGTCCTCTGAGGGCTGACAGCTAGAAATTGATCTCAGATTAGATGAGCGTACCTCGTTCCCTGTTCTCCTTTGTCACTCCCAAGTTGGTGGATCTTTCCTTAAAACTCAACCACAGATGGAAAAAAAGGGAGAGTTCACAGCTGGCTATGGCATACTAATGCCCTGGACTCATTAAATTAATGGAGGCCAGATTCCCTTTACTCAGTGTGCACTGATGCCCTTTTGAGTTTGCCGGGGCTAGAGGGTGTACAGCACTTTGAAGGCCCTGACTCGCATATTGAACGTGTTCTCATAGAACCCTTTTGAGAGTCCTGCTAGGATACACACTAACTCTTTGCCTTTAAGTTCCCGCACCTATCTGAGTGATCTCCTCAGACAGCCACTCTATCCTGAGACTCAGGCCTAAAGAGGGGGAGGGGACCACGCACGTTAAATGAGGCCAGAGGAGTCCATATCTCAGCAGAGGCCATTCTTTCCTGGAGATGCGAATCTTTGAGACACGATGCTAAGCAGGCTTTGATGTAGAAAGATGCTCGGTGTAAGTCTGAAACAGGAGGCTTACAGGCTGATGATATTCAGTGGGAATCCCATCAGGGATGAGAGTCTGGCCTTAGTTGGACACTCATCCATACAGTGTTGATTTAATTACTATATTCTGCTAGCCACTGGGGCTGCACTATAAAATAGGCTCAGTTCCACACATGGCCATTATGAATGTTACTGCTCATTTAATGTGAAGACACCACTGAAAGTCACTCAATAATGTAGGCAAGCTGTAGGAATTCAGGGAATCCAGTGATGTGGTTTTCATTGCTTCTAAAGGTAGCAATAGAATGTGAAGGGGTAAGGAGCAAAGAGAAAGATATTGTTTTTAATGGCAGTATATTACAAGGAATGCATCTTAATATAAAGTGAGGAATAGAATATTAATATGAATTTTGCATATTTGCCCAACAGCAAAAAGATGAATTGCTAAAAAACTCTCATTTGCATGACAAAAAAGTCCCTTTAGAGTATTAATTGAACAGCCTTACAGTTATCAGTCCCATAAGTACCAGGTGCTAAGGTAGGGAGAATTTATCCTCAGTGATATTAAGATATTAAGCCGAGAGTCGTTTTAGCTTTTAGTGACTTTTATGTTGATATAGCAGTTAGGTAACAGCAAGCCAAAAACATGAAGCCTTTTCTGCCCCACGCTGAAAGGACATTATGATATAATGATAATCTTCCTTTCAGTTCTGCTCTGTCATCTTGACTACAAGCTCTTGAACGCCGTGAAACAGAAAAACATCACTGACAATGATGAGATTATGCACAGTCAGAAATGAGGTGGCAGGACTCATCCCAGCAGGCTGAAATACACTTTAAACGCAGCTGAATAAGTGGCTGGCATCAGCAGTAGGATACTGACAGGAAGATGTAGCATCTTAGCCTGGCAATGAGGCTCTGGCTGTTGAATATAGTGAATAAACAGAAATCCATTCGAGCTAAAAATGGCTGACTCAGGTGCACAGCAGAGGAGGCATCACGTCTCATGACTACAGTTGTCTTTCATTCATATACATTTTATAAAAAACCATGTTGGGAAATCATTTGATTTTCATAGTGAGCTTTGACAGTAATGATTTTATAAAGCCTTTAATTTCAGCTCAGTCACCATGGCTGAAACATCACTGGGTATTGTTTCTCATTAGTGATTCCATAAGCAGAGAGGAATGCACTGCTGTAGCGGCTGATACTTACATGCCTCCCTCTCCTAAGTGTGGTGGTAATTTATTCTCCTCCCGTTGCTCATCATCCTGATGCAACTCACACAGTGACAAGAATCCATCTCTGTGGTACCTGGCAACAAAGTGGGAGGAGGAGTAAAGGGAAGCAGATCACGTATTTTGTGATCATCACAATCAGACGAAAGAGGGTGGTTACTAGGCAGGTTTAGAACATCCTAATGCAATATTTCTACCACTAGAACATCCCGTGAACATTAAAACTGAAGTGATTTTATCAGGGATGTGCCAAGAAGCAACAGCTCTCCTTGAGTTTAAATAATTTCAAGAAGGAAGGTAAAAACAATTCACTGGCTGAGATTTGATCCCATATAAGTCAACTTCTCCTACCAGAGGTTTTTCTCAGAGTATGGCTTAAACACTTCAAAGCTGGCTACTATAAAGAAAGTAAGATTCATTTGGCAGCTCGTATTGTCCAGCTTCAAAAACCTAAAGCTAGCCACAGACATGCTGTGGGCTGTTTTCAGCTTCAGAAGAGAAAGAATTTGGCTTGAGTTTAGGCCGCCCATCCCCATCCAGAGATAGGCTCTTTTTCATCTTATCACAGTCTTAGCGCATTGGTGTGGTGACTATGTGCTTCACAGGTGGGAGTCCGCCTCTGTCAAATAAGCCACTTCACTAAGGACGGGATTTGCCGCTGTTATTTTTCTATTAGGGAAGAATTATGCTAAGCCTTTAGAGACCATTTTTGTGTTGCTATGGCAGCCCATATTTCCTACCGGGTTGTGACCTTGAATGACTACAGTGCAAAGCCAAGTAGCCCCAAAACCCTTTGAGGATTAGAACCAGGATCTCATAGTTATGCAAAACACCTCTGATATGATTGAACCTTGAATGGTTGAATGGCAAAGTTTATTGAGATCGCCCCTCTTTTCATCTGATTATTGTCATTTGATTATTCCCAATCACTTGCCATAGCTTCAAACGCAGCTTTTCACACAGCTATTGTTTAGGACAACACTAAGAGCTTTTCTTTTTAACATGTCCACAGACCTCACATATTTCATCATTATGTCAGTGACTATTAGAATGCAGGATTACTGGTGGTAAAAATGGAATAGGCTACTAAGGCATTCATCTAAAACCGAACAGAGTGAATATGAACTACTTTCTAATATTACAATTACTAATAAATATATCTGACATTATAAGCAGACTGATTTTCACATTCACAATTGTGACTATACTACTGGTATTCTTATTTTATTATTATTTGGTAGAACTATTTACAACAAAAAGTCAGCTTTGCTTAAGCAAGCAGCCTTTACCACAGTGGTGAATCAAATCAACAGGGCCTTTTGATAATAGTTAACAACAGACATAATATACTTTTCCTAATTAATAATTAAAGCTAAGTTTAGAGTATATGGTCCAAATATGATGGGTTGGCGCTAATGATTTTATATTTCTACTTAGGTAACATTTGGAATGCGGGACTTTTGCTTTTCAGAGTATTCCACACTATGGTATTGCTGCTTAAGTAGACCTGAGTACTTCTTCCTCCAGTGCCCTTTTTTAACAGATAAAATAAAATGGCTGCTCGTCTCTCAGCAGTAATAGAAGTAGTTAGCCGTGCTAATTCAGCCTAGATAGCGTAGCTTAACTGGCTACCAACCACTTTGATTTTAGGTTAACTGTGCATTAAGGTATAGGATTAATGTTACAGTGGAAATGTGAAGAACTCTGTTACACGGTTACTTACCAACACATCCTCTTTAATCACTCTGAAATAGCATATTTTCAAATAGAGCGTGAGGTGCCATCCACCTGACGGTCAGGTGAGCATCGCCTCCGCATGCTCACACTGGAGGCGTTCATGGACCATAGTGAGTGTGGGTCACCCGTGTTCTTGAAGCGTTCAGAGTCCTGTAGGCTACACAATCACTTCATGATACCAGAGTGTTTGATGGCAGGGCAAGGGCAAATAAACAGGAAACGTCTTCGACTTTAGTGCAATGTGATGCATTGGCTAGGGTTATTTTTGCATGTTCATACTGACAACAATAGCCTATAATCTTTTTAACTGATGTTGAGAGGTCACTTTTGATTTATTTAAGAAAAGGTCAGACGTGTAAGCCCCTAGAACACCCCTGAATTTGATTTCATATGATTTTCAGTCTTATAGACAAAGAAAAGCAACAAATTCTCAAATATGGCAGGCACTAATGTTTAATATTTCTGCTGACTTAAACAATTTTTTGATTATCAACAATAATAAAGCAATTTCCTCAGGTCTTTTATACACAAATCAGTATGTTGATGACAAACATGATAAACTGATGTGCAGTTTGAGGCCAGATGTTGGATTTAGAGATTAGCCTATATTTTGCGAGCACATTACAGATGTTCTAGAGTTCTGGTGATGCATCATTTACGGCTCATTGGGATTTCCTTCCTTGCAGTTGCCACAACGCTTTTGAGCTTGTTTCCGAGCTGTTTTAACATCAAACACAATTTCTGCTTAGGACAGCAATTTAAAAATCACAGGTCAAATTTCATGTGGAGCCAAATCAATATAAATTGTTTTTCCACTTTAGATTTTGTCATAATGTTCCCAACTGTTTTCAGAGCAGCCATCAAAGCATTAACTCCATTTGGAGACATTTATAGACAGCTACTCAAAGCTGACACAGAGATGAGGCTTTGAAAATATGAGATTGACACTACTGTGGTCACAAAGCACAACAGGAGACAACTTTGAAGAGGAAAATGCTTTGAGTATCAGATTTCACTTTAGAAATAGTGGCCAAAGACAAACTCAAGTATTAAACATTTTGAATTGGTGTACATTAAACAACAAAACCAGACACGTGCACTGAATGTCCAAAAAAGGAATGTGGGAAGGTCAAAACTCTGCTTTGAGAGCCAACATATATATGACACTGTTTGTTTTATCTGAAATTTGCTGCACACATTCTCTTACTTCTGTATCCTGGGACGGTGCAGGCCTGTGATCCAAATAAAAAGTTGACAATATATCCAAGGAAATTGTACTTTTTTACTTCACAAAATAAACTGCCACTATCAGAGCCATGTCTTGTTGGCAGTTTGGGAATTGATCAGTCTCAATCCCAAGCTGCATCCTTGTCAACTGGCAGGTCTGCTGAAGATGACACATTTTCTGACAGAGCCTTGTCAATGATGCACTTGAGTGAAATCCCCAGCTATGTTTGCTCACTGCCAAAGTGATATCTGTCATCTCATTTTTGACAAATTCACCACACCCATCTCTCAGTCTAATTGGTCTTTGAGGTTCCTGTAAGACAAAGACTGCTAATCTTAGTGAGTGTGTTTGAAAAGAGCTTTGCCATTGAATATTTCTTAAGTCTTTGAGCCTGTGTTCAGCCAAGTTTGAAAAACATGACAGTCACATTTTAGGTGCTCTGATGTCACACAGTCTTTCTGGCTTAAAAGTTCACTCAATATGAGGTTTGGTCTGCTTTGATGTGAGGTCTCTAGTGATGCGATTTGAGAATGCTATCTACCTCTGCTGTTCTCTGTCACCCGCTCCAGCAAAGACTGACATGGGAGCTGCCAGAGCTGAGATTCAGCCTTTTATTCCTGGTGACTACAAATTAAAGATGTGGTGAAGGTAAATTCAGGCAGCACTATGACAAGAAGAATGTACAAACTTCTGCCGGTATTTACTCCTGCAAGACAGACTACACTTAAAATATGGAATCTAGTGCGAACAGTACATATATTGTTTATAAGAAGAAAGGGGTGTTATTTTTAAGATCTGGTAAATGTTAGGAGCCCCTTTTCCTTCAAACAGCATGTGAAACAAAGATATCAAGCACAGTTTTACTAATGCATTTCCTGATTCATTTACATAAACAAGCTCACTTGCTGTTGTGTTAAAGGCATGAACCCCCTGGAAAACATGCAGGGAAGTGTATTTATGACTTTTTCTTTTAAGTTTAAAATATCCCCCGCAAAACAACTTGCAGTCTGTTCCTGTTTCTGGGGGGTGCTCGGTGATAAAGATCTAGTAATCTTGTTTTATGCTTATGACGGCGAGAGGAGATCCTCCGCTCCCCTGGGACGCGACGCTCACCTGAAGAAGCAACCGGAGCTCCACATGACTCCTCTGCTGCTCACCTCCCCGTGTCCTGAGAATTGGGATTTAGGGAGGATTAAAGCAGGATATTTCAATTTTAGCGCAAGAATTCACCTGGATGTGCCAGAGTAATTACCCCTTCTGGAAAAATGCAATTATGGAAACAGTGAAGCGCACCTACCCACGGGAAGTATATAAAGGGCTCTAAGTCGCATAAACAAGAAATCTAGGACTGTGGTGACAATACAGTAATTAAAAAAATCGTCGCAGCTGCCAGAAGCCTTAATGTATTGCCTAAACAGTCAATAGGTGGCTGAGCTGAATAGACATAAAATAAGACAACGCTCTATTCAGCGTTAGTCTTTGCTCCTTTAAATGTCTTATTAACCTTTTACTTTAAATAGACCTACACGCAAATTAACAGCGTATCGAAAGAACAGTTTTGAGATGATGTCTCCAAAAGGGAAATGAGACAATGTTTCACTTTGGTATCTTTCTGTACATAGTGGGCGTTAACATATAAGAGAATAGGTTTTGGATGCACTCAAGGAAAACAAAAAGGAATCTGCATCTGAAATAGGATATGCATCTTGATATGTAACCTTTTTAATTACAGTAAATCTTAGTCCAGTGCCGCTGCGTAGTGAGTGGATGTCATAAAATCTGTTAAAATAGGCCCACGCACAATTTGCCTACTCGAAGACCACACAGAAAGCATAAACACATTACGATTTTATATATGTATTTTTATTGTATAGTAGAACACACGGTGCAAACATGCAGAATAATTGAGGACAGTAGTTCTAGACTATTGAAAATCGTTGACATAGGGAGACAGGATTACTGATATTGGCTGTAAAGATAAATTATATTGTTATTGGTGCGTCTTGCTTTTTGTCATCTGGTCAGTTTGACTCATAGCATCCTTGGCTGGAGGATGCGTAAAAACCTGAAGGTGCACCTTATATGTTTGGTTTCCTTTAGGTTAATTCTGCTTTTGTTCATTTGGGTGTGAGAGTTGTTTCACTTAGCATCAACTAGGTTTACTAACAAGGCCTGGACACAAATAATTTGGTGCATAAATAGTCCAGTCTTATTCATTTGCAACAAAAAGCCTTTATTTGTTGCAGATTGCGCTGTGTAGACTTTTCCAAACTTTCTAATAGAAATGCCTGAAAAAAATCCAGAGCTCTCATGATTTATCTTAGAAAAAAGAAGCATTATGAAACTGGTGTAAACGTGTGAAATAAGTGAAAGATAGCGATGCTTTGTGTTTGTTGAAATCGCGTGTGTGATTTATTCCGTGTGGCACCACTGATCGCTCACTTTGTCTTTCATTCGTCCACTTCTCCGGTCTGAAACGCAGGGAAAACGAAACAGGGGCCCTCTGAGGGTATCTCCCGTGTAAACAGGGCCCTGTGCATTGTGTAAATTAGGTGGATTAGCCCCTGCTTTTGTTGCACATATTGTGTACACACGGGCACCTACTCAGCTCTCCTAAAGCCATTTTGGCTCCCATACCTTTAAAGAAGTCTCACATTCCCAAAGGTTCAGCCGGAGATGATCTACAGGGAGATTCTTTGCAAGCATTCGTCTTAGTTCAGGTTTTGTTTGACGAAAGGGAAACAAAATGTAGTCAACCTGTTGATGTCTAACTCGTGCAGCCCCAGAATTTGTGTCACATACTGCTG
>NW_018127882.1:5286182-5292616 GCF_001952655.1 Monopterus albus | reverse complement strand
TCTTTTATTTAAGAATCATAAATAATTTACAGAACAATAGTTTTGACTGATATGAAATCTAGCAGGAAATCTTGCAATGTTGAACACCCCCCACAAGACACACACACACACACACACTGAGTCTCGAAGCCCACCCGCCGCGTGTGCATGTGAGTGCACGCATGCTGTTTTTCAAGGTGTAAATATAAACATTTGCACGTATTTCTTAATACTTCAGTATTTAGAGCAATTAAATCAAATCATTTAAACGGCTGTTTTATTAGCTGTGGCTAATTAAAACGTCCCACAAACATATTTCATTTTAGTGTCACTCATCCTAATATGACGAATTGAAGAGGATGTGTGTAGTCTTATCAACAATATGAAATGCAAGAGATCTCTGAGACGAAAGAGGGAAATTTAGTTCATCTGACACCAATTAATGCCACATTGGCCTAGATATCATTATAGGGGCTAAAATAAACACTTTCAATGTGGACTTTTTTTTAACCAGATGGCGTTAGAAGGCCTAGGCCCACCGTCTGCAATGTGCCCATCATTATCCATCCACCTGTAGCATCGAGGCTTCTGCTTCTGGACATGAAAACGTTTTTTCTGAACATGAAACCTTTTTTCACAACAGTGTTTTTGAAAAACCTGCCGTACTTCTCTCAGCCGTGTCGTGTCAGTTTTTATTATTATTACTATTATTATGTTGTTAATAATTTTCTGCATGTTATTAAAACTGCACTGTTCTGACTTGTCACGTTTAAAAGAAATAAACTGTGCACTCAGGTCCTCAGTTTTGACATCAAAATCCGTTTGTGCTTTTTTTTTTTTTTTTTTTTTTTGGTTTGTCAGATCGTTACTGGCCCCATTGTTACGCACAGGAAAAAAAAACTAATTCGTATAAATTATCTGCACTTCACCCGAACTATAATGATCACATGTGGATTTAGAGAAACCCGTCTCCCTCAATACGACGTAATTTAAACCATTAGAGCTAAACCACTAGTTTTAAAGTCATAATTATTGCCAAACAACCATTTAGCATCGTTTGCGATTGCGACGGTTTTGATTCTGTGTCCCTCGGATATTGTCATGTTTAAAAAAACCACTGCTTTAATTACTCTTTAGATCGCCTAGAAGACTGCGCTGACTAGACTTTGATTCTTCTTTATATGAAATGATTTTCTTAGTGAAATGACTTTCTTCGTCTTAGTGTATTTGTGAGTAAGCGGATTCGACTTGGAAAAAGGAGTTTCAACATGTGGTGATAACCTCTTCAAAGAGGAGAGCGTTTCAACGGGTCAGCACAATATCATTAAATTCCATTTCTTTTTTCTTTCTTCTTTTTTATTTTATTTTTTTTTTAGCAAAACAGACATAAAAATAAAACGCTCTTGAACTGAGTGAAGGGCTGTCTTCCACAAGAGAAGCCCCATCCTGTATGGCTCTCTTATTAGCTTTTCAGAAGCAATAAAGCCTCACATCAAACTTGATCTTTCAAGCAGAGGAACAAGGTTCGAAACATAAATTGCAATTACTTTATGAAAACAGCAAAATATAGCTTTTTTTCTAGTTAAATGCACAAGAAAAAGTTTGAGTTTTGTGAAAACTGATTTCATATTAATAAAGATGGTTATTAAAAGTAAATATGCCTCTTATCTTTGCATGTGATAGAAACATTTCATTATCTAACGTTTCCTCTGTGTTACATGAAGGGGAGAATGTTTCACTGTCTGGGCCAGTGGAATATAGATGCACTTTGACAACAATCAGTGCCTCATGATTCACTGGTTTGATTCACCTTTGAGTCCAAAACATATCATTTCAGTGTGTTTTTAATCTCATCTAAGCTTCCTGTGTCCACTTCTCTGGAAAATAGTGCAGCATCTGACATTATAGACCCATCTCTGCCTCCCATCTAAAGCTGACAAAAAGAGAAGTATGGACAAGCACTTTTATTGGCCAAGTATGTTACACACAAGGAATTTGTCTCAGGTACAGAACTGAGGCAGCCATCGGCGGCACCGACTCACACACACACACCAAGGATGGCACGGTCCCTACAAAGTTCTGCTTTGGCCATCAGGAGCAACTTGGGGTTCCATGTCTCGCCCAAGGACACTTCAACAGGTGGACTGGGGAGAACAGGAACCGAACTACTGAGCTTATGGTTGGGGATGACCGCTCCACCTCCTGAGCCACAGCCACCCCTTAAGAAGTATAATATGAAGGGGCTTTTTACAAGTGTAACATTTTTAACCATATAGCAGAAACTGTGGAGAATGTAGGCAAAGCTTTGCATCCAACAAAGAACAGTGGATGGGTTTGATATCAAAAGATGAAACTGCTGGAATAATGAATGTTTTTAATGGATTCTTTATTTTAAAAAAAAGTGTAATTTAATTCATTAGTGTGGTGAATAATTAATTTTACATGTGTAATTTTACAGTGTATAGCACATCTCTGGAGTTAATTGTGCCTAATTGTGTGTGTCCTGGAATTTGTGCGATCATCATAGTTGTCTTTTTGTCTGTGCCTCCATGTGCCCATGTGCCAATGCGAGTGTGTGCCCATATGTGGGTGTATGAGTGCTCCACTGTTACTCTGTGCCTGTGTGCCCATGTGTGTTGTATGCAGCCTATTAGTGGAGTTTAACCCCTGTGTTCAGGGAGTCACATCCCCTCAACGCACCAGGCTCCATTCTTCCTGCAGCACGTTAACATTTTACTCTCTTCTCTCCCCACCCACCCGCTTCACTTTTGTCCTAAGAGGGCAATTAAGGAAACAAACGTTTTCCCCAAGATAAGCTGGCTGCCAGCTTTGCATACTAATGCAATGCCAAGTGGTTACAAATAGTGAGTGCTCTAATTACCGGCACTGTTTTCAATCAGAAATTGCTCAATTTCCCCGGATGAGGTCTCCATGGCTGGAGAAAAAAAACACAACCTGACAGAGGCAAGAGGCAATCATCTCTATGTGGAGTGTGGCTGCCTATGTGTTTATGTTCATGTGCCCACATGTGTGCACGTGTGTTGGTGCAAATAAGCTCATCAGCCTCCGTGTGTAGAGACCCCGGCACGACCCTCTCTATCACTGCTGCCCTTGACAAGTCAAGAAATGGATCCTGTCAGCCTCTACAGCATTTAGCACCACAATTATCCCCTTTCACAGCCCGGCTTTATTAAAGTAAACCACACCAGGCAGTAGTTGCCACTCAGTGATGAGCACAATGTGGTGCACCATCTCTGGGTGAGCAATTTGATGCAATTGTGTTGCCGTGTGATCATCAGTGCAAATCAGGGCCTGCTCATTTATTAAGCAATTTCTGTTGGAGAAAATTAGAAGGAAGGCCCTTTTAATTTGGCAGGCGAGAGTAATACCTCTAAAAGCAACAATAATGGATAATGTGGCTGACATCAAACAAAAAAGAGAGATTTGAGTGAGTTTAGACTGCAGGACTCATCAGCCCATCAGGGAGGGGGCAACTATTCTGAGAGGAATGGCCATCCTCATATGGTCACCATGAGTAGGTGGCAGCACAGACCAAAGTGACAAGGAATCACTCCCTGGGTGTGAGAATGAGTCACTCCATAGGATGCACATGCAGGACCCATCCGCTGGCCTTAACTGACCTTTAGCTCTGACAGTGGCTAATGGAGGGCTGGCCCTCGATCAATGCACCGAGAGACTGGGCTCCCCATCCCTGCCCTTTCACCAGGCCAGGAAGGGAGGGATACTGCCAGACGCCATGCCGCTGAGCCATCGACCCTGCCACTTTCCCATCCTGTGGGTGACAGCTGCAGTGCCAATGAGTCTGGGGACGCCACGCTGCCCTGCAATGCAGGAAGGACAGCCAGCAATCTTAGCTCTGTGGTGGTGGAAGGGAAAGTTACTGATGATCTGAATGTCAGATCCATGTAAATAACCCAAGCAAACATTTGGGTGTAGTGTAGATGTTGATAGGACAACCTGCACCAGTATGGAAAACCTGTACAATGTGATAAAACCTGTTCATCCCGAGCTTCTGTGTAGAAGTTTGTGCTTGGGTGAAATATGTTTATAGCTCAAAACTTTTTCTAAAGTGGTTTCAATATAAGTTTCTCCATTGCCATTATAAAGAGTTGTTATATATGTAGTGCTTGTTAGTGTTGGTATTGAACCTACATGTCATATAAACAAAATAGACTGCCATCTATCAAATGTATGCTTTGACAGCTGCGTCTTTAAAAACAGATTCCACTTAATTGCTTTAATTTCAGCTCAATAGAGTTCGACAAAAAGCTGAGAACTCTTGTAACCTTTTGTCTGTAAAAAGTTTAAGTCACATCAATAAAGCCTGGCTCCTGCATAACGCTTGTCAAATGTTGAAAGTTGTGTTTGCATTCTGAGTGTTCTTGGCATTCATGGTGCACTTAAAATGTTACCGTAGGGAATATACTTTCTAATGCAGCATTATATTGCTAAGATGTGCCTGATGTTATGCTTGGCGGTGCACTTTGTAAACCAGATGGTGCTACCACTGTATATCTTTTAGCAGAGCATCCTTTTTTTCAACAGGCAATGGTTGTATAAAAACACAAAACAACATTTAATATGCATTTTAATTACATAGACTTCAATTCAAACTTATAAAGATATTCAAAACAGCAGCAGATAAAACATTCATTCCATATGGAGAAAGAAGAGAAAGCATCCAAGAGGTTTAGCACAGATTGTTCTTTTTATTATCATTAACAGTGATGTGATTCTGAAGCCCCCTATGACCTCCTCACAGCAGCACCTCATCTAAGAAGTCATTCATTAGAACAAGCAGAAGGCAGGCAGAAAGACAGTCGAAAAAAGACATGGGGAGAGAGAGCAGAGTGTAAAATAAATTAGATTGTTCTTGTTAGACGAAGCACTTTGAGAAGCGAGCATCAGACATTCAAAGGATATCAATAGTGCGGTATTTGGAGATGAAGATGTGGAGCCTATGATCCAGTTGTTGGTCTTGTGCTTTGTGTGTAGTCACAGTTACACTTACTGACCTATTTGGATTGTTGGAGCCACAGGGAGCCTTCAAATATGGGTCTAAGCAGTGAATGTTTGAGTTGAGATTGGGGCACAGTGTTTTTGTTTGAGAGCCTGGGCTGATGCAGACTGTGGTGAAACTAATCAATAAGCTTCTTATGTCTTCTTCCTCTGATATGAACGAATTGTACATTCTTTCCCTCTTGATTTGGGGCAGTGTTTACTGAATAAGATTTTTGTTTTTACACTGGAGAGACAGTAAAGGCCACCTCTCTCCATCAAGTCCCCATCAGCATTTCCATGAGAGCAGTCAGACAGCGTTTCTTCATGTCCACACCCCATGGTGCTTCTTATCTTACCAGGCTGTAAAGGTCCAAATGGTCCACCTCTATACATGTTAGTGCTGTATAGGAGATGAAGAGAGCTGTGTGGATCCTTGGAGTGGTGTGACAGACTCCCCAGCCTCCTGGTAGGATTTGTTGGAATGTGAGAGAGGAGGATTTTAGCACCATGCAAGCCACGCCAGAGTGCTGCAGACTTCATGCCATCTGTCTCAGCCTCCATCCTCTCCTTGCCAAACTCATCAGACCTTTATTTCCTCTCCCTCTATCTCCTTCTCATCCCTGTTCACAAGAGTAGCGGACATACTGAGATCTGCTAATGTACTGGAGGGGGGAAATGGCTGGGCTTAAGAAACAGATTCAAAAATCTTGATCGATTAATATGTATTCTTGGAGCTAATTGTCCGACAGCCCTTGTGAAGATAAAGTGTGGGTTTGATAGCCCTGCCATTTGTTACTCCAGAGATTTGTACCAAAGCAGATCTGATGATCAGTTAATACCAAACCATGTTTCAAGTCAAACCATTGATTTAATTTAACAGTTCCTTAATAATCACCATAAACGAGCATAATTAATGTTTGCATCACACTGATATAATGTGATATGACTAATGTGAATAAAATGCATTGTATAAATGAATAACAATGATGTGGTTCGTGTGGTTATTTTATCAATCAATGAACTGAGAATAGTTTAGGCTGCAATATAAAACCTGCAGGTCCATGATAATGAGGACATAACCTATGACCTATGACACAGTGTAGAGAAATATGTATTTATAGCCTATAATTAAATCAAAAGTTTTTCACTTCAAATAGGTGTGTGACTGTGTGTTGTTTGGATGTGGACTGACTGCTCACCCTCTCATGAGGACAAATGGGGACAAGGCTGAAGAAGATCACAGGAAGGAGCCATCCAGACTCCATGTCCTCAACCCCGGTCGTAGAAGGCCGATGGAGGGTGGAGGGAACTGAAAGCATGTGTACCCTTTGTCGGAAATGGAACACCAGCTGGCAGGAAGTGGGCAGGAGTCCTTTGAAGATGGCCCCTGGTCATTATGCAGGAATGACCTCACCGATCAATCAAGGCCAAGA
>NW_018127882.1:5261552-5286154 GCF_001952655.1 Monopterus albus | reverse complement strand
CAGATGGCAGGGAGAGGAACCAGGTGTCCCCAGAGGTCCTGCAGACCATGCAGATCTATTATGGGAGAGGAGAACAGAGTAGGCAGGGGCCCAGCCCCACTGCTCCCAGTTGTATCACTGTTCAGACAGCCAGAGTCAACTGGTTGCATCCTAACAAGCAGGAAAACACTGACAGCAGTCTGGTACACAACACGCCCAACAGGCAACGTTTTCATATGAAAACTTTAGGAAGGCTTTCCATTGAGTAATGGTGCCAAATCTATGTATACAACACTGCGTAACACTGAATAATTGATGTGAATACATGCTACTATATACATGTAAATACAATTAAATACATGCTAGCAAGTTATTATATTAATATATTCTTTTTTTAACAGAATAAAATAACAGATTGCAGTTAAATGACTTGAGAAACTGTGCTACAGCAGTAGTGGGCTGAAACGACAATTCAACAAAAATCAAGACTCGCTAATGCTACTTAAGAGTGAGAGGACAAAACATCAAAAGGGAACCACAAACAAAAAGAAAAACCATAAAGAAAAAAAGTTAATCAATAGATATGTGCACATGTGCACACACATCTAAATGTGAGAAGCTGCTAAATGATTTAATCAGTTGCTGACATTGCTTTGAAATTGCCAAAATAAAATATTAGGCCAGAACGCCCAACGCAAAAAACCTGCTGATAAAGCTAAAATAAAGGGCTAAAAAACAGCTGTGTCCTGAGTAGTTTTTACATGTCTGTGAGTCAGGCAGATCCTTCATAGTGAATGTGTTTAGCCAGTACGACACTGGAAATCTGCCAGCTGCTCCAGCATTTGTGCTTTGGCCAGCTTTGGAGGAGGTGAGTACCATCGATGTCTGTGTGCTCATCCCTCTGTATATCTAAGATCATGTTTACGGCACAAAACATGCAAGCAAACACACGTGTGCATGCACACTTCAATGTACAAACATAAACTCTAACAGACCCCCAGCCCACCCCCTCTTCCTCTCCCTGCCTCTCTCCACAGGCATGGAAATGAAAGCTGGGTGCTCGGAGAGGATGGTTAGAAGAAATGAAGACATGTCTGATTTCCACAGCAACCAATGGTGATGCAGCGCTCTGTAAACTCTGCCCTTCGATAGGTCTTTGTCTCTTTCTTCATCTCCATGTCATTTCCACTAACCCCTCTCCCAAACACAAATAGGCCAATCCCAGGACAAGGCTCAGGGGTTGGGGAGGGAAGAAGTAGAGGCATGGAAGGAGTTCAGGTGGAGAGAAAGGAGCCCCACAAGCTGATGTTGGTGTGAGAAGAAGTCGGTGTGTTATTATTAATAAAGTATTAAAAAAGTGAGGCACATCAAAGCATACAGGGGCTATGCTATCATACATGAAAGTAACGCACTATGGCTTAATGTTTCCTAAGGCGTGTTATGGTGACGCGACTTTGATTTGAAATGCGCAGAGTGGAAAATGGATTTACAGGAGTGGGGAGAGAAAGCCTAGTGTGGGTGCAAACCATAATTTAAAACCTGACCTCACAGGCTCTTCAAAGTCTCCATGAGTGTGGATATTTAGGAACTCCTAACAGTATGCGTGAGAGAGACCAAAACCACAGCTACACAAACAAAAACTACATGTATGCAGGAGAGGGATGTGTAGAAAACACAGAGGGTGAGCAATTACTATCACAAACATACACAATATGTATCATATCACATTTTGATCATTAAAAATAATTTGAACTAAATTTTCCCCTTTATTCTTTCCTTTCTGAGCAAAAGGTGTCATACCTGATTATACCGTGCTTCTTTGCCGATGGAGGGCTGCAGGAAGTGAGACATCTCTCTCATCATGCCCCCATGGTCAGGTAATTATCCTAATCTACCTTCCTCCTGTGCTCCAGCTTCAGCACCACACTGGCTCAGACCACCTCTGTGGCTTCATTATCAGTGCTGGGACTTGCTAATGGCTTGACTGCCTCACTGTGCAGGCTGCTGGTGAAGAGAAATCAGGGGGAAAGGGAAAGAAGAAGGAGGAGGAGGAGGAGAAGAGCGATGAAAAAATGAGACGGTAAAGAGCAAGGGGCTGCCCTGAAGGTTAACGTCTCAATCATGGACAATTCTCTCTAGTCCAATAGCTTGTGCTCCTTTAAAGTTCACTGATGGAGGATGAGGCTATGGGGCATTACAATGTCAAAAAGGAGGGCAGGAGACTGGCCAAAGTGCTCTTTGACGGTCAGGATGACCATCAAGTGTATATGTCTGAGGTGACAGGTCCCCCTGCCCACGTGTGCATCCCATACCCAGCACCACCTTGCGAGTTTGAAACAACTATAACCTCACAACATACAGAAGGACTGGGGGTGGTAATTCAGTTTCACTTTTTTTTCCTGACAAATGACACCCTGACAGTTGGAAAAAATGTTGGGGTCCCTGAACAGATTTCTCAGTTACAAAAATAAAACGTGTTGGATTAGACAAAGACAGACATTTTACATTCTACTTTTGAACCCCAATGAGAGCACTGACAAATGCCACCCCACCCCCACTCCGTCTGTGCCATGATTGTTTTTTCTCTCCAGAAATGTCATATAGTTAAGAGGTGATAATTCTATATGGCACAAACAGACACAGGCTTATTCCAAGTGTACATAGCATATAGGCTGACACAGATTGAGATGGTGTGACATGTTTTGCCATCACTCTAAATAGCCGTACCAGCTTTATGCATTTTTTATATACCCAGTGGTCTAGAGGTGAAAAATATTCAAAGGTTAAAAATACTGCAAACCTCAGCAACGTGCGAAAATCTATAGTATTCCTGTTTCTGTGGAGGTGGAGCGGCCTATATTCCACAAAACTCCCGAAATGCAGAAAACAGCTCTGATAAACACATACTAAATCCCCCGAGAATAGGTGTTAACATATTCAGTTAGGTATGAGCAACAGCCAACAGCTATCATATGTTAAATGCATATTTTAAAAATGCTGACTGGTGTCACTCTCAGAAAATCCACTGATACACATTTAGCTCCCAACAGTCCAGATTTATGTTAGATTCTCAACTTGAATTTAACATGTTTGGGTGTGCTTAGGTTCTAAGTGTAAGAAAAAGAGCAAGACTAAGAGCAGTTAAGTGCAAAACTTAAAACAGTAGCTGCCGCTTTAATGGTCTACACTCATATTATGATAAATTGTTAGAGTGTAGGTGGATTTGCAGTAGTCAAATGAACAAAATTCTTCTTAAACACCTCCAGGCTGAAAAATCCTCCTTCACAGACAAATGAGAACTGTGCTCTTTTGCAGTAATGGTAATAGTGTGACTTCGACCAAAGCATCAGCAAACAATCAGATACTTTAAAGTGGTTCACTGGGTTAGCAGAAGCCAACTACACAACATACACAATGAAATGCTCCGTGATTAATTAAATTCACCTTATATACTGAGTACAAGGCGATCTTGATTGAGGATAAACAGAATGCAACAAGTCCAGCCAGAAGTTTTGAGTTAAAGGGTCAGTTCATTCATTTTCTCACATACCTCTAAATGTATTGTATCTAGTCACACAGATGGTTCTGGTTTATTTCAGATTCCTGCCTCCATCTCTACATGAGACTATTTCTCCAGTATAAATTCATCAAAAGTGTTCAAGGAGAGGTCTGTCGATGTACCAGCATAACAGGAACATTGTTTCTGCTAATTTATTAGCATAATTAGTCATTGGTGTGAGCACAATAAATTGAATTTCATTCATCCTTATTGCACTGGGTGGAGGCAGAGATGATCATTTTGAGGGGAATTTAATGCCACAAGAGATCAGTAGGTGCCTTGACCTAGAACAAGATCTTCTTTACAAAACTTTGCTGTAAGAAATCAAAAGTAATGTCAGTACAATTTATAAAGATAGTGCATGGGTGTGTTAAATGGTAGTAGTAAAATTTTGCAGAGTGTTCTTTGCTCTCTGCTATGATTGCTGCTCTTTGTCATTGCTCTCAAGTGTAGTGGCTACAAGTTATACTGAGGCAAAAATGTTTTTAAAATGTAAAATATCAAGATGTAATGAAAAAAAAAAAATCTTTGTACTAATTTGCATATGTAAACACCATGGCCCTGCACACAATTCATATTGATTGCTGACCTACATATTTATAAGGATGTTACCGTTAATCACTGCTAACTCTGCAGCTTCCACAGATGTTAATACCAAAGCACATTGGGTTTCAAAGGCCCCCTTCTTTTAGGTCACGTTTTTGTTACTTAGAAACACCTCATAGTACCACAGCAACTTGTAGTACAATGTCACTAATCAGTTTGTAGTTTCATGAAAAGGTATGGCTCTCTAAAACCAGTCAGACGAAGCAGTTCTGAGCTCAGCCAACATTACCACCTCTTAAAGGTAGATCCTTTGCATAAAAGCCCACTCTGCTTTTAAAAACGTGCCACGAGTCCTGCCCTTTTACTGCAGCAAGGCTAATGATTGAAAAGGTTCCAGCATAAAGTACCTCTGATGACGCCTAAATTTGGTAAGCATATAAACGGATGAATTAAAGTGACAGCATATATGCGTAAAGCTCAGAAGGATATTAATACATTCTCCACCTCAACACTGTTGCCAGAGTCAGATGGCAGTTATCAGAAGGGTACAACTCTGTATGGGGTTTGATACGGACAAGCATGAAGACACACTTTATTTTTTGACAGGGGTAATGCGATGATACTTGATGCTGTAATAGCAATGTGCGCAATAATATGAATCAGAAACGTGCTATAAATAAATATGCTAAAATGGGTTCCGATGGGTTTTCGGGAGAGAGAAGAAAAAGATCGGCTTCAAATGTTCCTTTCTTCTTCCTAGAGAAACCCTTTAGAAAAGAGTTCTTGAAGTTGAAAAGTAGAAGCAAATCTTTTTGGCCTTTTACAGTCACAGGTCTGCTTGCAAGATAAAGGTCTGCTTGTATTTCTCTCTATAGATCACAATCTTTTGTTTATCATTTGGTGTCACACTGTTCTGGGCCAGGTCTAGTGCTGAGCAATGCCACTATATAGCACTGAATAATGTGAGAAAATGAAAGTAAGACCTATCTGTGTGCAGGGGAGGATACAGGCAGCTGAAGAGAGAGGTAGGACCGTTTTTTTTTTCACAGGTCTTGCATGTAACAACTCAAGGCTTACTCGCTTCCATAAAAGGATCTGGAAGAAAAACCTGCAGCTTTGCTTTGACAAACCAAAATAGGATCCAGCTAGGATGAGTGCTCCTCATAAACAAGCATCAGTATAACAGATAAAATATGGGTTTTCTGCTCTTGAAAGAGTGCTAAAAAATACACAAATAGCAGTAAAAGCATAGCTATTGGAACACAGTTTTACAGAATTGTCATTAATTGCAGGTTGTGTTTACATGCACTTTTACAGAAAGTGTAGAGGAACCAAAACAAAGAAGCTTTGAGAAAGCGTACTATGTGAAATAGAATATGCTCATCATCAAATGTTTTGAGTGTGAATAATCCTAATTTAAGATCTGAGCTCAAAGCATGCAGCTTTATAAAAGAAAAAATAAACTCTTCTCATGATTTGTCTTATGTCACATGAGCTTCCCTTTTATTTGTCCCTAACCCAAAGTATCTGGTGGAGGAAATGTGATTAACACTGTTGCCTTGTTCTGTTACTACCTGCTCACATGAATCACATATTGTATACGATACAGGATAATATGCACCGCTGTACACAAGTTGACAACAAGTTGAGTGAGTTAAGAATTAGTTTTTTGTGAAACCTTATACATCTATTCCACTAAAGGTCTGAGGGAAATATTGTATTTTTATTTCACAGTTATAGTCAGTAGTTATTTACCAGATTTAAGATTTAATATATAAAGCATTAAGTCCTCCACAACCAGCTACTGATTTAAACTGCATCTTTAACAAATTAATGCATTAGCATTAACAATCCATTAAAATTAATTACAACTACTCATCATTACTTTACTGTTACTTTTTATACTTTGGATACGTTTTACTGTTAATGCTTTTGTACTTTTACCTATTAAAACTTTTTATACAGGACTCAACACATCACGGAACATTGTTTTCCAGTGTTTGTTGCTGCTTTTACTTAAGTAACCGATGTGACTACATGGGGGGCGCGGCTGTGGCTCAGGAGGTAGAGCGGGTCGTTTCCTAACCGGAGGATTAGCGGTTCGATTCCCGGCTTGTCCAGTCAACATGTCGAGGTGTCCTTGAGCAAGACACTGAACCCCCAGTTGTCACCGGTGTGTGAATGCTTGGGAGTGCGAATGGGTGAATGGCCGAATAATGTGAAAGCATAAAAAGGTGCTATACAAGTATAAGACCATTTACCAATACGACCTCCATCACTACAAACATGGAATCAGACTATGCTCTTACACTACACACTGTCCTTCAGTTCTCCTGCAGTTTTGGACGTTACAGCTACACAACATTATTTTTATTCAAAGTAAATCTGAAAACTACTGAAAGGACGAAGACCTGAATTTAAGGCTCAGACATGAGAATATGCTGAATGGTGTGCACACAGTCTGGGGCTATGAGCGGAGTTACAAAACCAGGCTGGATGACCCATGTTGACCCATTCACACCAAGAGAAAACTATTTCAAGGTTGTTGCCTCAGAGTGAAAACAAAATAAATAAATAAAGCAGATACTCTGATCTCCGTCTTCAGCAGTGTGCATTTAGCTTTACAGAGGAGTCTGTTACTGACACAATGGGAGAGCATTAAAACATGCCAATAGAGCAGTATTAGTCAACAGCCTGAGTCAATACACCCCACTGGGCTGCATGTCTTTCTACAAACACAAGCAATTGCTTTAGAAGGTCTCTGCACTAGATAGAAACATCAATTACAGTAAATTACACCAAAACAGAGTGTAACACTTCAATTTGTTTAATCTCCTGAGCTGTCTGAGCTGTTTTTGATGAAAGCAGAGCAGAGCACTGGTGTAAGATAACATTCAATAAGATAGCATTCAATTTATGGCCCGAAGATACAGTGCCCTATCTCTGCTTGGTCATGTTTACGCATGGCATGAGGGATTCATTTATTTTGATTGCTGGGACTTAATTCGAAAGCATTATACAACACTCAGAAATGAACTCTAAATATTTCTTGTATGTGTGAAGCCTAGATTTTTAATGGAGAACCTAAATAGGAGCTTTTTTTTATTATTGGCATCGAGACATTTATGGAATAATATTTTCGGTTTGGTCCAAGCTCATAAAGCTGAAGACATTCCCAAAGGCAGGGTGAAAGATGATTTATGTGCCTATTAAGGCATTTATTTCAAAGTCCTTGGACACAGACTGATGCATTCTGCAGTGAGCTACTTTGAAGCAATGCAAACAAAGGATAAAATAACATTTCTTGCACAGAAGAACCACAAATGGTAGCTAGCAACTACACTCTAAAATGAATTTCAACTAAACTTTGCAGCGCTTCAGTGGCTTCCCCTGCTATGGTTGATTATCCAGGAGGGACACTGGTTGCTGGGGACAGATGAAGATTTGGCTGTTTGAGGGGAACATTTGGGGGTGGGGGGGGGCTGGAGTAAATGAAAGACAAATGCGAGTAGTGCCCACTCAGCTATTTTCCCAGTCAAGATCAAAGGCACGCCGGACCGGCCGCTCCACGGGAAACTTGAGATGGGTCCTGCCTTTGTTTGCTGTTGCTAGGAGACCTGCAGAAGGCTGAAAGTGTTTGCAGTGCGGTACAACATCAAAACCATTTCCAATATAAATTTTTAAGACAGCCATGTATTTGTGTCTTGGGCTTTCAATTTACTGAGTACACTGAAAACACAACCAAGATCTCTCTGTAATCCAGGGAATAATTTTCTTGCTGATTGTTTTAAAAAAGAGGACATGTCCATGCATTAAAAGGGCACCTGTCAGTTGTGTGCGAGCTATACATAGTATCAGTGCTTTAATAGTATGTAAGCATAGCTGATGCACAAATGAAATTCACCAAACAACAATAAAAGCTAGATTAATACACTTCTCTGCCCAGTGCAGGGACGCACAGCATGTGAAAGTGCACACAACTTAAATACAGTTTGATATATTTATAAGCTTAGGTATGGCTTCCCAGCAAAGCTAATTATGATGTGTTATCTATTAATGGGCCCCATGATAGTGAGGGTGGCTAGACATGTCACAGAGAGCTCATTACATATCATTAGTTCAACACTCCAATAATGTCTACACCTGCTGAGCGGAAGATAATGACTTGGCCCCTGATATGTGCAGGACTATTGTCTACCAAGCAAAGCAATGCCAGGAGGATAGGTCCATGAGCTAGAGAGCTACAGCAAAACTGATAAAGCCATACAATAGCTTAAGGTACACTCACTTTCATTTGTTGTAAGCTATAGTGAAAGCAGCATAGCAAACCGCTTTAGGAGCAGATTTCTAACCCATTAAGAGTCTCATGTGTAGCAAAACTTACTCCTACTGGTGTTGGTTTATAATTCTGGGGCAAGTGCTGGAAAAATGTGATAAATAAGATATGAAATTATCAATTTGCCATAATAATACACTTGTCCTACTCCTGCTTATTTGATCTCTGGAGTGGACTTAGCTCACCCAGTGTTACATAAACTTGACTGAACCTCAACATATTTCCTTTAATTAAAGCTGAAAACCAACATTTTAATAGTGTATATAGGCAAAATCTTGTTCTCCACTCAGTTCAATAGACGTGACATAAAGCAGTGTGGGTCAGAAGTAGTTTTGGAGATCCATAGTACATGGAATCTGTCTCATGACTAATGGAACACACAAAAACTGTCATTGCCGCGAAAGTGACCTTCATGTCTGGAATGATGAAGATTAGAATCGTGCTGTGTCTGCCTTGTGTTTTCACTACTTGAGCCAACTGGCACAGCTCTGGCGTCCTCTCCCCGGTTCCAAGTCTGCCGTGATGACAATGGCAACGGCTACCGCATGGCATGTAAAAATGACAAAAATACTAGAAAGCCAAAGGGATATTTGGAAGACCTGAAGATAATACAACACAACTGACCAACCCCTCTGTTGAGAAAATATATTCAGTGCTATTGATCGCTAACCATTTTAAATGTTTAGGATATCGGCCTCTTCATCCATGTTTACATGTGCTTTTAATGGCTTTAACAGAGGCAACTTCTACCTAGAAATAAGATATGAGGTTCTCTGAGGATTCTAAGTTTATCTCCTCTCAAGTGCTGACTTTCCTCAAGAACTAAATATGGTGCACGTTCAAGTGTGCCACGAGCCTATCTGCTGTGTCCTGCTTTAACCTGCTCCAGTCAGTAATAGTGTGTCTGGTCTAGTGAGGCTTCAGCAGAAAACATGCAGCATATAGTGTGCAGGCCGAGAGCATGAAACAAATTCAACATTTGTTTCAGAGATAATAAAAAAAAAAACCTGCTGTTACTGTCTTCAGCTGAGGAAGACACTCGTCTTCTCCTGTCACCACAACCAGAGCTTCACTCCTGCGCGACATCACTGTGAACACTTTGCTGCCAAGTCCCGCATCAGCAGTCTAAATTCACTTTAAAAGATGTGTGAAAAGCTGTAGCATTACCTGAACATAATGTAGACTGATGACTGCTGAGTACAAGTCTGTACTGGGCCTGAACTGGTTTTTGACTGAGATAGACTCTGCTCACTTGGCTGCCACCTGTTTCACTAAAACAATTACTTCATTACAGTTATCAACACAGACTCCTAATTTGTTTGCTGAATCTCTGGTTACACTCATGGCCTTCCCTCCAATAGACTGCTATTCTGGAAAACTGAAAAGATGCTGGATTTAATATATGCAAGACATTTCTTCCAGGACCTTACTAATTAAAAACATAAATACAAACTGAAACCAATTGTTCTTTGGGTTTCCTTCTCTGGAAAGTGCAATATAATGTCTGCTTATATAGCAGTTTGAATATATTAAGTATGAAAACAGTGTAGAAACATTTTCAATAGAGCCATGAAAACACACGAATGGTAAAAATACTGATCAAATAACTTCTGAGGCCTGAAAACAAAACCATCTGATGAAGGTTAAATCCTAACTTACTGGTCATTTAAATTGATTGCTAACATTTTCTTCCCAATTTACACTGTGAAGAAGTGTTTCAGTGACACATTATCTATTTGTTTAAGATAGAGGTGGATATTTTAACCTTGCAACAAGAGCTTTTGTTCACTTGTGACAAACTGCCTGTGCACCAAGAGCTAGTTTACAATGAAGAATCCACTCTGTGTTTGTTTTGCACTCCCTCAAAGCCTCGATAGGTCGGAATGATCAGTTAGCACAGTAGCCAAAACACTCCCCTGAACAGTTTGCCTCTGTTTTGGGGATGACTGCTGCCTGAACTCTGTCCCCCCACTGAGACAATAAAACGGCTGGATGACTATAGGACTAGCAGAAAGGCCGACGGTTTATAACTCAAGAGAGGCAAAGCTATACAGCCTGTGTGAAGAAGAAGATTTATTAACGGTAAGAAATTGGAATTCTGCGTGTTAAGGGTCAGACGGCCAAAGTTACTCTTTTCAGTTCCCATAGGGCGAATAAGAAGGCCATGGACACAACCTGGAAAACATATCCCCTCAGCTTTAGACAAAAGACTTGTCACATGCAGAGACTTCATCATTCTAGGCAGTAACTGCTTACTGTGTCTGTAAATGACATGTACTATCTTTAGTATGAAGAGCATAGTCAGTCTCCTGCACTCACTTTGATGCAAGCTTGACTACCTAATAGAACTGGCAACATGAATATGTACAAAAAGAAGTGTTTATCTTTCCAGCAGTAAGTGACTGCCTAAGCTTCCACAGAGAGCAGTTTTATTTTCTCTACACAGACTTAATTTAGGCCTCCAGTATATCATTTCATTGACATTCTGAGTACAAAACATGCTAATGTGAACAGGTCCTTAATTAGATTTTCTTTTAGGTTGTTTTAAATTTAATACTAATTTGAAAGTTAATCACACTAAGATAAGGGGGAAAAAGTCCTTTACACCTTCAACCATGTTCAACCATTAATGTGAGAAATGTAATTAATACATCTTAAAGCTGCACGGCTTTAAAATGAGGCAAAATAGATGATGATTTATTCTGGTTTGTTTACAAAAGAAATGTAAATAAAGAAAAAAACATTCTGTTTACACCTTTAACAGTAGCTAATTACTGTATTTGATATTTTAATATGAAAAAAACAAGAGCATTAAAGCCACTTAGTACAGAATATGTTGACATTTTGCCTGCTACCCAAATGTTTACACTTTGTTTACTTCAAGTGCTGTTCAAATGCAACCACATTGTTAAATTCACATACAAATGTGTGCTCTACATATCAAATTTTGTTAAAAGGAACCTAAATTTTGTACATAACAGCAGCTTTCCCCTAAGAGTGACAAGTACATTATGATATAGGAGTAGTTTAAAAGTCTTGATCTTTTCATACTCTAAGGAAGAAGTGTTACTGGAGGATTTGCTATGAGATTCTATTTTCATTCTAACGGTATTAAAAAGCATAAAAACTGGGAGAGAGAGGAGTGAGGCTGACGTCACAGTCCAAGAGTCACCTGCCATGTGTTCAGCGTCTCCAAGTAAAGACTTATCTGCAAAGAAGTTTGGACGGACAATGTGGGTGGACAGAGCGTGAAACTACTATCATCATCAGTTCTGAATGAAAAAAAGAAAACATGTCTTCCACAATAAAGAAGGCTCATTCCAATTCAGCTGCGTTGTTAGGACAACGAGAACCATCCCTCAGATGATTAGTTCCACTTCAAAAGAATTTACTTTCCGTAGTGGAAACGTCCCCCCCTTTTGTGTCCTTACACAGGGTTTTCTCAGGCCAAAAGAAGAATCGTATGTTTAGTCAGCCTGTTTATTATTCCTTCTGTTCACACTACAATTGTATAAAATAAATAGAGTACTACTAACAAAGGCCCATTAGCCCATAAACATGTCCCTGTACACACAAAAAAGAAGAAAATCACAGTCTCTTGGCAAGAATTAAGATACTCCAAGTGCTGGTAAGGCCTAAACTGCATTGCTCGGCACATGGTGCCAACTCAGAATGTGTTGTCACTGATGTCATGAAACCTCCATGGTAGTGTATGCTGCACATACTTTATCCAGCTGGGGATTTGTTATGTGGCTCATCTCAATTTTGAACAGCGCCTGCTGCAAAACAGTGCTAGTCACCAGTGATGCTGTGAAGCAGCAGTATGCGGCACACTTTCAGAAGGATGAATAGATTGTTTACTTCTGATAAGCAGCATGACTAGTCACATTGATAGAGGGCTCACTGTAACAGTAATAGTAGAGTATAAAAAAAATCTAAATGTTCATGTTAAATTTCCATTTCAAATTACACATATCTTACTTCCACTTCATCAAGATGCTCTAAAACTGAGTAAAATTAAGACGTAGAAGAAGGAGTATTCAAAAAAAAAGTTGATTACAGGTAAATCATTAACTCTGGTGCAAATTCCATTCAACTTAGTATGATTATTACCTTGTGGCTGAAGCAGCAGATCAAAGAGAGTTACAGCAGTTAGCCTGATTGTTAACTCAGACTTGAGATTTTAAAAACACAATCTGAATACAAAAACAGTTGAAGTTCTGCTGCTTGTTCAGATAAACAGACACCTTGCCTGAGTCAAAATCCCAAAAGGAAAAACAGTGAACACACCTAAACGCAGATGAGTGGAATCAGGATGAAAAGTTTGTTTTTGACAGCTGTGACATCCTGGTTACTTTTACTGATTTTTTTTTCTTTTTTATTTAATGCGAGTTATATTTCTGAAGTTGAATCCTTAAATCAGGCTGGAATAAAAATATGTCTGCAGGCCTTTGGGCAACATGTAAATAGTCTACAAACAATAAGTGAATCTTGACTTTTGGAACAAAAAAAAAACTGCATGTAGAAGGAAAGTTAGTGTGAAGTAAAATTATATATGGATTTATTTATTTACTGTTTCAGAAACAGATTTTTCAGCTAAACTATTGTTGTCATTTACTATTTGTGTCATGTTTTCATAAGACCCCACAACTGTAAATTCCTGGTTGATTTTTAAAAACCTGTCATCCAACTTCAGTGGTTTTGGTGGTTCACTACTCCACTGTCTTTGATGATAATATGATAATAACTGGAACCATGCCTGTTGTGGCTCATGAACATCCATCCTTCCCTTCATGATCAATAATGAGCGTCCTCGTAGCCTACAGTATATTAATATTCTCAGTAGAAAGAAGCCTCTTGGCACAGGACACGGCAACAGCAGCCCTTTAATGTTGGCAACTGTCAAAGCTTTGATTTCTGACTGATGAGTAAGGTCGGTGCAATAACAGGATGGCACTGCTGGTCATCCTTTCCACAACAGGGGGGCAAAAACTGTAATGCACCCCTGCTCCTTAGGCTCCAACAGCTACCAAATCAACTCTGTACATCTGTGAAATAAGTGCCTAATAAACAATGTATCCACCCACCATCTATACTGCTTATTCCTGATTAGGGTCACGGGGGCCTGGAGCCAATCCCAGCTGACATTGGGCAAGAGGCGGGGTTCACGCTGGCCAGGTCACCAGTCTATCACAGAGCTGACATGCAGACAAACAACCACACACACACACTCCAAGGGGCAATTTAGAGTCGCCAGTCAACCTAAGCTGCATGTCTTTGGACTGTGGGAGGAAGTCAGAGTATCTGGAGAAAACCCGTGCAGGCACAAGGAGAGCATGGAGACTCCACACAGAATGGTAAATGGTAAATGGACTGTATTTATATAGCGCTTTTTATGGACTGGCCAAAGCGCTTTACAGGGAGATTATACACCATTCACCCATTCACACACACATTCACACACCGATGATGACAAGGCTGCCACACAACGGAGCTAGTCAAGCCACCGGGACTTGCTCAGGGACACTTAGGCATGTGGGGAGACCACCAACTTGCTGGTCAGAAGACGACTTGCCCTACCTCATGAGCCACAGCCACCCCCCAAATCTGGTGCAGGCTTGGACCCAGGACCTTCTTGTGAGGTGACAGTGCTAACCACTGTGCCACTATGCCACCCTAAAGAGTATATTTCTAGCCATATGCATACAGTATATTGGCTGAGCAGGTATGGAAGCCAACATGTAGGGAGAAAGTTACTATTTGTATCCACCAGCCAGAGACTGAAATGTACTGGGCAGCTCAGCTGGTGCCATCAGCACTGCACAAGTGTTCTTAGAGAGCAGAGGACTTCTCATTAAACTTTATGTTGTTTCAAAAGACTAATAGAAACTGTGCAAAGCATGTACATTCAATCATATAACAATTTATTAGGTACATCTGGGTAAAATTATTGCAACAGTGCTGCAATAAATCCAATCATCTCAAAGATGAACATGTTCTGCTTTTGTTCAAGCTCTTTTAAGGAAGTGCTACTTAAATTTTATAGTTATTTTGTGGTTTTGTAGTGTAGTTTGTAGTGGTACTAAATTGTATTTTGTCAAAAAACATGTCTTATATTTTGTTCTCTCACGTACATCACTGGCAATAAACTAAACATGAGAAACGCTCATAATATTAAAACAATACAATTCAACAACAACACAAACACCTCCAGAGTTGCATTGTTAACAGTTTACTTTAGCCCCCCCGTTTAACATTCATGGTCAAAATTACTTGTTTATGGCCTTCTACAGTAGAAAATTCTACAGAGGGAATTTCTGTATTAAAAGCAAATATCTCTATAAGAACACACAAAGGAAAATGGTCACACGAGGTACACAACTCAAATCATACACACTTTAGTAAATAAATTACATGCAAACAAACACTTCTCGCATTAAACGCTTACAATCAGTGAAAGAGCCTCCAGTGATCTGAATGGCCCCCTACCTTTGTGTTTAAACAAAGGGACACACATACACATAATGCAGTGATTTGCAGATACTGTATACTGTAAGAGTGTATTAATGTAGTTAACAACCATGACTCCTCCTGTGGGCACATGTGGGGGCTCCTGGAAAAAAGAACAGACAATGAACAATAGTATAGTAGCATAGAATATGTCAGCATAGGTTATAACGTTTGGTACATACTGTTCAGTGACACTTTAACATCCTCTTATATCTGCCTGCAATTACATTATAGTGTTTCAAACCTTTTAAAAATGTTTGTATACTACTTATAAATGCTAAATAGGTGGTGGGCTTATAGTAAAGGTTTACCATCACACAGGTTTTTCGCAAGATGTACCTAATAAAGTGGAGTGGTATGATTATATCACTTTAAAAAGTGCAGTTGTGTGATGGATGCAGTGTTGTTTGACACTTTGGTCTCTACATTTCACCAGAACCACAGAGGCAATCATCATTACAATAAGGAAAAATAAATTGTCTTTTAACCCCAACATGCTAAAAATAAAGAAAGAAATTGAAATATGGTCATGAAGCATTGTGAGACCAAGCTGATTTGAAAAAAGGGACAACTACAACTAATTGCTCCTGTCTATCCAATGAAAAACAAAATTTTAATTCGAGCAGTTTATTTCTTGCTTTGATAGCTCACCACGTGCCACAGCCTTTTAATCAACACAAACATAAGTGCTGCATATTAATTCCAGGGATTATTATTTATCATTTACACTGCTGACTGTCACCACTCTGTGTTGGCACAGGACTCCAGGGCCGATCTCACGATGACTGGGCCTGACTGACAGTCACACAAAAGGATTTGTTGGCAAAGCTAACCGCTAACATTTTCAATCCATACCCACTCAGGTGTGTATGTGTGAGACAGTGCGAGGGAGTTGTTAAAATAATGCTGAGGATCAATGGGATGTTGTTGTTAGTGAAAGACCTTTCAAGGGAAACATCAGTAAGGTGGCATCACAAGTTGTCACGTGTGATGTTTGTGAAATGTATCTGGAACATCTCTACCTTCAGCTGCCTGTATACAGCCACGCAGCGACAGCTCAGCTCCCCTGCATTTTCTGTGATGAAACAGCTCAGTTATATGAGGTAATCTCACCCTTACCCAAATGAGATGGTAATGCCTTCACTCAGGGAATTCAGCACCACATAGCAGCAGCTAGGAGGAAGCTGTGTACCTCAGATGTGACTAATAATAGACCCTCCAATCTCTTAACATACAATCTACAGTATATTATAAACTTCAAACGTGAGATCAACTATATGGGTCAGCGAGATTTCTGTGAGACAAAAAAAAAAAAAAAAAGAAAAGGAACAACCAAACAAAAATGTGCTTTGCTGACAACAGATCTAAGTAATGCAGTAGCGAATAAGAAAATGATTTGGGCAGAGTAACAGCTCAGAACTTTAATTAACAGAGCTGGTTTTAACTGATTGGAAGGGAATACATGTCCACACTTGTGTGCACGCTAGACTAATTATTTTCAGCTCCTTGATTGTCTAAATAGGCTTCATAAATAAAAGCAGAAGTGAGCTGGAATGTTCAAAGGAAATAATTTTAGAAACAGGAATGATCAGAGAGCAGTCTTTCATAACTTCTGTGATCTGTGAGCTAGAATACACAGGGACATCAGTCCTCCATGCTGCTGTGACCTAGGTTTCATTTTAACACACACACACACACTCGACCCCTAACATCTGGCTTTCTCAGGGGATGAGGAAAGACCTTCATTAGCCTCCATCTTTGCTCACACTGCTCGCAAATTAAAATTAACTAATGGAAAAAGCAGCATCAATGAATACAAATAGAGATTTGATATATGACCAATTCATATATCAAGCACCCTGGGTGATGATTTACAGCATCCAATAACAACAAAACCTGTTTTATTGAAAAAAATCATCATTTTACTGGAGATGAATAATAGCTCAGATAATTATGTCAGTGACTTTGTTTTGCCTGTGGCATCTTGTTCACAGGTCTGTATTACCAACAGCCCACACCGACTCCTGATCCCTTTACTGTGCTTTTATGTAATTGGCTGGTAACTTTACTTTGTGTGTTGATAAAAGGACTACATGTACATCATTTCAGAACACATGCAGAAAAAGCACAGTATGGTAGTTACAGCACCATACTGCCTGAGAAAAAAGCCTGAGAGGGAGTGATGTCTTCTTTCTCTCCCTCTTAGGCTCCTTGGCATTATTCATGACCCCCTGGATGTAATGTATTCTGAATTAAGTTAATGTAGAGAGCATAATTAATGATCAAGTGGTACTAATACCAGCCAAATACAGTACATGCGTATTTTTTGTGACTAATTTATTGTTAGATTTGTTATGATAATGCTCTTAAAAGTTTCAAATGTTGAACAGTTTCAAACAAGAATGTCTCTGTTTCTACACTAAACGTGCCTCTCTCTTCTGTGCTACACTTTTTTTTGTCAGAAATCAAATTTTGTTTGGATATTGACACGGCACCAATAAAAGCAGGGTGGGGATTTTCTTAGTTATACTGAACGCACTGCATTTCCAAGGGAATATCTTGTTTGTGTTGCAGATATTTCTGAGACACATCCCACTTACACACATCCATTACATAATTGCATCAATTACATAACCAAAGGACTACTATGACATTCACAACAGCAACAGCACATATAACTGAGTAGATATCGAGGTGCAGCTGAGGACAAGTGCATCAGTAATTGCTATACTCGTGTCCCACTTTTATAACGGACGTGTAGAATCTATATGAAACACTCGTGTTGATAAAGAGCAGTACTTTTGATTTCCTGCCTTCTCGAGATACCTTGGCACAGGGTGATTTCCTGCCTACTGAAATGGATGCAGTTGGTTCTGCCTTGTTCTTTCTGAAAGTAATTTGTGGAAAGATACAAACTTCAAAGGTTTAAGTCAGCAGTGATACTGGTATCATACTGATCCTGGGACAAAATCCTGGGACAGTAGTTTTTGATGTTAAATGTGCACAAGTGCTCTCTCTCTCTCTCTCTCTCTCTCACACACACACACACACACACCTACACAGACATAAAAACACTGTGTACATCTCATTACCATATCATAGCATACATCCAATACAAGGTTAGGCAGCTGTATTGATCATCAAAAAGATGAAGGAACAGGCTATCGCTTTCCCTTTGCCACTCTTAAATCCATTACCTGAGCTCCTCAAAGCAGCAATAGTGGCTAATTACTCTCTCTCATGCTCCTTGTGCTCCCTTTAGCCTGTGGCTAATGACAAGCTATTTCCATCAATAGTTCTTTAACTTCAGAGGGATCTAAATGACACTTTGGTTTGTCTGGATTATTTTAATGATCACTATAAATAAATAAAGCAACAATAGGTTTCCTTGTTTTTTCTTGTTACCTCTGTACAATGAGAGTGCTTCTGTCTCATGCACTTTAGGGTCAACACCACACCAAATCACATTTGTCCTCTTCATTAATGTCACAGCCTTAAAGCAACACATCATGACTGCGTGGAGCTTGGTCTAACTGTAATTGAAAAGCCCCAAGGGGAATTCCTGGGTTACGTGTGGGGCCCCCAAACCCACGGCACCCTACATCCATCATTGTAGAGTTAGGCCCTGGGGTGTTCTTGTAATGCTGAAGGTTTACAGCGAGATCTTTACTTACAGCTTTCTAAAATGTGGCCCCGTGCGCTGGTCCGAACACTATACATCTGCTGAAAACTGCACACAGCATCACGTCACATATTAACTTGATGGCCACATAGCAAGGACTGCAGGCAGGAGTGCGTCAACACATCCATGTTCAGCAAATGGATGGGCTTCAATAGGGATGTGATCAGAAACAGAATTCTTCCTTCAGATGTTGTGTTCACAGGCTTGATTACACAGGCTCCTTGCAATGCATACTGCAACGGGTAAAATTAAACAGCCGCCATTACTCGCTGCTTTGAAACACCCTGGACCATGATCAATGTGGTGCCTTTTTTAAGTTCAACCTCAAATGACAGAGATTTTAGAAATCTTACAAAACGTATTCGTGTGCTGTATCTCACAACAGAACTGAATTGTCATTAATGAAATGTGATAGTTTTGAGAAGAGGCAAAGACAATAGGCACTTAAGGTCTCTTTGCACAGTTTTTGTAAAATCTAAGGCGTTATGCTCTTTAGGCATCCTGATCAAAGCCTTAACATTTTCTAACAAACACTGGAAACGGATTTTGTTAAAAGTGAATCATTAAGCAGAAGCTGTAAATTGTAAGATATAATTTTTCAAAGATCATAAACTATAGAACTTAAGAAGCACAGATGACGATAAAGGCATCAAATCCTGTTCCAACATGCAGATTTGAGCATATTCATCTGGTTCTTCACATACATGAAAGCTACCATCTGCCCTTGCCAGCAAGCGGAGGACATTAAGGCTCAGCCTGGTTGATCAGTGATGACAGGGCTCTGGAGGAGGGATTAGAAGCAAGAGGGCCAAAGTTATGGTCATTCCCTCCAAAGCATGGTGTTGCATCTTGTAGGCCCGGAGCTTGAAATATCTTCAAAGGTGCACTCACCCCACACAACCAGCTCCCAGCAGACCATGGAAGCATGAATTTTGAAGGATGTGGACTATTATGATAAATATTATTTTGCTTTTGTGGTGTGACAAACCACAACACATACAGAAGGCCTTATCTAAAAACTTTTGCTTTCAGTTTGTTGTTTATCTTGAGATCATCATTGTCAGTCATATGGTTCCCTCCTGAGCTCTCCAGCTCTCAGGAGACTCCATATGATATCTCAAAAAATGGCTCATCAAAAACTGTCAAATATCTGTTATGTAAGGCATGGATGATAAATGTGTGTGTGTGTGTGTTGGGGGGGCAAATTGCAGTGCAAAGACAAACATGCATTCGATATGAGAATAGGTGGAGCCTTTCTTTCTATCCTGCTACATATTGGCTGTAAAGCAATACTCAGTTTTTGGTGAATCCTGCAACAATAGTCTGAGAGCTGAATGTTCGAGGGGCTTGGGCTTAAGTTGACAGTGGAACAGCAGTTGGGATGAATGAATAGGGGGCTAGTTTAATAAGCTCTGGTCCAGACTGGACTTCACAGGGGGCTGGCACTGCCGAAATAAGAAAACGGCAGCACAGATGAAGACGATAACGAAATCTGAAGGATTTGTCTGGTTCAATCATAAGGCCACAGTGCTGGCACTCTTAACTCCTTTTTACCATTTTATGATTTGTAAACATGCTAAATGTGCACATAATTATAATGAATGCATTGTCTTACACAGGAGCTGTGTTTCTGGTGGCGTGATTTAAAAGCTTATATATTTTCAAGCTGCCAAATTAACACAGGCTTAGACATGTAACAGATTGCCTTTCTAATGTTCTCAAAGAGGAACAAGTGATGTGATCTACATACTCATTTCACTCCACTCTTTCATCTTATTAACGGTTTTATTATATATTGTTTAATCTTTCACTTATAATCTTGATAGCGTCACTGATGCCAAACCCCGAAGTAGCTACTATTCTCCAACTGGACAGAGGATGTGAAATAGAAAATTAAAGCAGCACTGCAGCTGCATCCAGTTTATCATGTAGCGATTTACCATGGAGAGAGGGTCAGTGTACAGAAAACAGCAGATATCTGAGTAAGGTATCGTGCATTTTTGGTGGAGAGTCTGGCAGAGGACACCTACTTACCATGGAACCCCACTGGTAGAGATTAAGGGGCCATCATGAAGGAGCCACAGAGGGTGAAGACAGCCAGGAGCTGCAGGGACAGAGATAGATGAGACAGAGGAACAAGAGGACATGGCACAAAAAAAAAAAACAAACGGGGGGGGGGAGAGATGAAAAGAAGGCAAGTTGGGGAGCAATAGTGCCACTGGCTTGACCTGGGAAGAAGAGGGAGATCCAATTAAAATCACACTTGGTCATTCCGAGTCACCGCTGCCACTGCCTCTGCAGCCTCTCCAGCCTCTTGAGCCCAAGCTCAGCACTGGCTTTGAAAACTATGAGCTGCACAGTAAAAGTTAAGCAAGATGCCGTCTGGGGTTATGATGAAGCATAAAACCAAAGACTTAGTGTGACAAAGCAGCCCACCTCATACACAGCTGGGGCTCAGCTCAAGTTGACCCATAACGGTGACCCTGGAGGGCAAGATGGCAGTTCAGTGGATCCCAAAGTGAAATTAATTTATTTACATTAAATTGATCTATAGCCTGTCCAAAATGGCGCCTTTGCTTGTTGCTAGGCAGAGAGTGTGAGAGGAAAGATGGCGGTGGACAAGTGGCAAACAGGGAAGCGGAGGTCTAATCACTTGTGATTTCTGGGGGGAAGGGTGTGGCAGGGCTCAGTGATTGTGGAATATTACCACCACATGGTCAGAATGTACAAGGAAAAGGTTACACAGAAAAATTCACCATTGAAGTTGTTGCCTTCTGGCTTTTAAATGTCCTCAAACAACTGGTGGGTAAAAAAAAAAAAATGCTCACCTGTATTGTGTTTTCTGTAGAGAAAACAATTTTTAGAAATGTGGAAACGTATAGCTGGGTTTCAGAAGATGAGCTCTGAAAGAGAAACATCTTTACCACAAAATGTTAAACATCATGAAGATTATGACCTTCATCAACCTGAATAGTACTTATCAAGCAGTGCCCTCTTACATATTCACTACTCATTAACAAATGCATGTGTAACAGTTTTAGACAACTAGCTTTTATCAAAATTAAAAACCAGATACAGAAATGCATAGATTGTCTTGAGAAAAGATGGCCCAAAGAGAACTAAACACAAAATATCAACTGTAATCAAGTCAAGAGAGACTCAGAAATATGTGATTCTCCCTAAAGATGTCTGCCTATGAGCATCATGTGCAACGCACACGTTTAACCAGCACACAAACTGCGTAAACAAGTTCATCACAACTTTTCACCAATACTTTACACTGTACGCATCTAAAAAGTAGGTGCTTACTTTGCATGTATTGCTCAAAAAATGAGAAAAAATTAAAACAAGTTTAAAAAAAAAAGTTTATAAACAGAGAAGGATAGATATTGTTATACAAATAATACGAACAGCTTGGTGGCTCTGTTCCTCTTGTAATTTTGTCTTACACATAGTATCCAACACCACAGTTCAAGTCTTCTGAACTCTGAAAGAACCTTAAAGTGTATTAATATGTTTGACATTGGGAGGAAAACATCTAATAAAGTCTTGGAACATTCACCTATTACCATCCAAACAACTGACCCTCCATCAAATCATCTCACTGGAATTAAAAAAAAACATCCTTATAACAGCTAGTTATAGATTTCAAAGAAATGGCAAATGAGTGCACTTTTGACCTGGTTTCCTCTTGATATGTGTAAAGCAAATTAGTATATTTAATAGCAGTCTGCATCCAGATGTGTAATGGTATAAACTATTGACATTGATACATATAAATACAAAGTATAAAGCTTTGCTTCTGGCAGTGGAGCAAAGGTTTTTGTCTCCATGACCTTATTCATCATAATTGTGACCCATTTGATCTCCATAATAATCAACCTCTTGCAGTACTTTCCTGAGTGGGACAAGGACAGATCCTGTGTATATAGTCTTTGGCTACACACCATTAAATATCCCGTTAAGTGTAAGTCAATCGAGTCCCTGTTTTCCAACCTCTCTCCCTAATATTGTTAGACAGAGGTGTGGTTTTTGACTCAGGGAACATGGGGTAGAAAGTAAGGATGAGCTGTATGACAATAACATTTCACTGTAGATGAGTTTATCACCTTCACCAAGATGAGTAGTAAAACTAGATTCAGCCTCTCCGGAGAAAAAGACAGGCTTCAAAAAGGCATTTCTGCAGTTCATTTCTCTAAACTAAAGAGGTGTTTGTTGAAATTTACACTCCAGAAGGTACAAAAACTAAGCAAACGTGAACAAATATGTCTGCAAAACTTGATGTGAGGCAACATTTCACTACTAGCATTGTGTGAGATTTTCTGAAGTTTTATCCAACTTTTATCAAGAGCCAAATGAAACAGAACAACACAAAGCTGTCCTCTCTAAGTGGTGTTGTGAGTTTTGAACACTGAATTACAGAAAATCTATAAAGTAAAAATGATTTTAAACATGCATGAATGTAAAAACATTAATAGAATAAACACGTTTTCCGCTTGTACATGAAAAACTGTTGCAGAATAATGGACGGCTCCGATTTCAACAATACAATTTTTCAGCATAAATTTGGGATTTGTTTGCAGCTTGTTTACTTTCAAGGTAAGACTCGAGTGACTGAGTGAGAGAAAGAAAGACAAATAGATACGAAAACAAATTAACAGGACAAGAGCAAAAAAAACAAAAACAAATTGGCTTGAAGAGGAAGGAAAAGAATCGAGGATGCGCTTCATTGAAAGAAACCACGCGCTTGATCTTGTGTCAAATGCACCTGTATCCCCAAAAAAGAGACGCGCAGTCGCGGTGTAGTTGAAGAAGCTGCTCTCTGACAGGTCCGTCTGCTGTTCGCTGTGCACAGGGACCGACACATATGACTCGAATCTGAATAACTAATTTTTCTTAATTGCATGATACTGTTTACTCACGGGAAATTTAACTCGGTGAAACCGATTGCGGCGAAGGCCCGGTCAGTTTCTGACGTGGACGGAGCTTGTGGACATGACAAAACCCTACCCACATTGCAAACCGTATATAAGTTTGCACAGATTTGCAAAGCTGCAAATATAGCGTGTGCTACTGTAAATTAAAAAAACAAAGTTTGAGTTCACAATTAAAATGCATCGACTGGGTTTAACCACTGACGCCTGATCAAAGAGAATATAGACACTTTAATAAAATATAGAATACATAGTTAATTATACAGTAGGCATATGTGCAGCAGAACGGTTTGCTAATTAAACGCTTTTAATATAAGGAACACTGTGGTTTATGCGCACACTGGCTTTACTTTGCACAGAAATTTGAAATCTACATATAATACAAACAAGAATGTGTAATGAAAAGGAGCGAAAACAAAAACTTAATCAAGGGCAGAAAGTCCCACTGAGCCTGGCAGTATTTTAATAACAGACAAATCATGCTTCAGGCCCACGCAGGTCTCAAAGTTTTACTTGAAGAAAGAGCTCTCAGATACTTATTTCATGTTGCGACACACATAAAAACGTGAATAATGACTGTATATTCAGGCTACCGACATACGTTACAGATAAGTTGACATTCAACAAAAACACCTACATTCATCACCAAGACTTTTCCTTTGACTGTCCATAAAAACCTGGAAGTTCAGAAGAGTCAACGCCCAGATTTCCATAAAATTCTTTGTCATTTTTTTTGTCTCACTTAAGATAGATATCTTTAATAATTATGCAACACATAGAATAATAATTAAGCATATACACTTTGTAAAAGACTCGCTATGTGGCGATAGGCTACAAGCCAAACCCAACCACACAGACCTCACAACAAGTAAAGCTCGCCACATTTCGCAGTGCGGGATTTCAATAGGATGATCCTTGACGTGTCACAAAGTATTCGATACAACATTCACAAAAATACAGAGAGTAATAGAGATACAGCTGTAGGTTGGAGACAGTAACTTTAAGAGGAGCTCAGAGAGTCGGGATGTTATGACACTGCTTTGGAGGGACAGAGTC
>NW_018127882.1:5252879-5261520 GCF_001952655.1 Monopterus albus | reverse complement strand
GAGAAGGTGAAGTGGAGGGGAAAGTCCTTGAGCTCTGGCCGAAAGTGTGACCTGTCTGGCTGCAGGGGTACTGGGAGGACTGGGACCTGTAGCTGCCTCTCTGTAGCAACAAAGGGTCCAAGAGGGGCTGTGACCTGTGTGTGGAGTAGTCCAAACTGCTGTCAAAAGCGTGATGGAAACGTGACCTTGGGGTCGACTCGTCTCGACTCTCTGGGGACTGAGGCACATCTTGAGTTGAGGTGGGGGGGTGAGGGGGGCTGATCTGGGCTCCATCGTTTGACCTGGTGTGCGCGATGTGACCCTCGTCACCAAGACGCGCGTCGCCGCTTTTGGCGACGTGGGCCTTGTTGCAGTGGAGCTTCATATGCTTTCGCAGGGAGCTTGGGTGGGTGTAACACTTGTCGCAGCCCCTGACCTTGCACATGTAGGGTTTGTCATTGGAGTGCACGTGAGAATGCTTCTTTCTGTCGCTGCTGTTCGCAAACCTCCGGCTGCAGCCCTCGAACTCACATTTAAAAGGTTTTTCACCTAAACGTGCAAAAAGAGAAATGACGGCGAGTTACGAATATGGTTACAGGCCCGCGCATGCTCTCCCCTGTCAAAGACCCTACTGATGTAGCAAGTTAATTGAATGCACTCCCTCTGAAAAGCGACACTACAGACCACAAATGCACATCCAGCCTTCATTTGACACTGCGAAATGACCATCTCATCTTCAGTTTTCAGTCAGCGACTCTGCAAACACAGAGCCGCTGTTCAGGCAAAGTCAGGCTTGATTATAAATACAATGGCCACATCGTTTATTGTAAATGGCCACTGAGGTGCAAAAACGTGATATCATTCAGATGCAGAGGTCAAACTAACTGCTGAAAGTCTGCAACTGTCCTGATCGCAACAAGTGATCGACTAAACCAACAAAGCATGCATTAGATTACTGATGAAGCCGCAACAGCGAATGCAAAGGTTTATGGAGGCATCGTGCTGAATTATAGCTGTCAGGATGATAACTGTTGGCACACAGCGAGCTGGACTCACAAGTATAATGTAGGCCACCAATTTATGTTTATTTATCATTTATAGGTGTCTAAGTGAATGTCTGGATGCCTCAGGATTTTTTTTTAAGTATCAGTATATTTTCTGACAAATGATGTGTAATCAACACACAACGCATGTGCAGTTGTGTAACAAATGTCATTAAGCGTCTCTTTTCTGTCTCTATTCTCTTTGCTTTCATTAGTAAAACAATGTAGAACAATAGTATTTTCCCCTCAGCCTCTTTTTTCTAAAGGCAATTCACTCTATTCTAAATTATATTTCTAATTCAAAGGCCTACATTTTAGTGGAATCACATCGCGTGAGAGCAGCTTTCTACTATAATGACTGGTGTATTTCAAAATAATAACAAATTGGGGTTGCACGGTGAATTCATTTTATACAAGATACTCCGTGCACATATCCGGAGCGTGGAAAGCAAAGCCCCAAGAAGGTGAGACTTTTATTTTATGACATAATATCCCAGTGACGAGGCCTGTGAAAGTGGTGGCAATTAAACGAGGATAAAGCTATAAATAAATAATCTTTTTTAAAACGTGACTCGTTTTTTTTTTTAAACATTGATCATTACTTTCTGTGGCTGATCGAGGTCATCTGTTTACTCACCCTCCTACTACTTCACTGTGTGACGTGCTCTGCTAGTGTTCCTGAGCGCATGAGACGGGTCCCTGGGAGGCAGAGACAGCGTAACAGCTACGTCACAACTCTCCGGTGTCCCAGCATTTATTTAATAATTTCACTGAATGAAGTGGGAGAGTCACCCAAACCACTAGGCCTACACGCTGCACTCGCTTCTAACTGGCCTACTGCTGTGGTTCCTGCATGGAGCACACACACGTCTTTCTGCAAAGCCAGGCAATAACCGAGACGACAAGAAGTGGCACATGGAGCTTTGCATAACAACACTTAGAATTCTAACAGTGCAGGCATCAAATTAAAAATATAAAAACAAACAATTATTTTGCAAATTCCCATAATATATTAAATAATAATTTAAAAAAACACATTTAAAGAAACTAATGAAGACAGTCTGACCACGTAAATGTCACTTATCAAAATCTATTTTTATTATTATTGTTTAATTCTACATTGTATTCTGATTATTAACTAACCTGTGTGAGTCCTCTTGTGAATCTTTAGATTTTCTGATCTTGCAAAAACTTTCTCACAGCCGTGAAAAGGGCAGGGGAAGGGCTTTTCCCCTGTGTGGACCCTGACGTGGTTCACCAGCTTGTATTTGGCTTTGAAAGGCTTCCTGTCCCTGGCACAGTTCTCCCAGTGACACACGTATTCAGAGTGCTCAGGTCCTCCGACATGCTCTACTGTCACATGGGTGACAAGTTCATACATAGTCCCGAAAGATCTGGAGCAGGGCAGCTTCCCAGCCCCCTCTTGGCCGTCACTCCATTTGCACACCAGCTCATGCTTGACTATTTGTTTAGAGCACCTGAGGAAAGCGTCGCCTCCTCCTCGCTGGATTGCCATGTTCAGGGGTTTGTACAGACCCAGGAACTGTGTGACAAGTTGCTGGCTGTTTCCCTTGGGGCTGATAGTTTGGCCATAAGGGTGAGTCCGGGTGAGGAGGTCGCCAGGTATCCCCAGCATCATCTGGCTGCTAAGATCTCGAGATGCGTCGGTGGATGCATGGGCCTGTTCCTGATAACTTGTGAAAAAAGCATGGCTTCTGTTGTCTCTGCAACCGGCAAAGTCACGATACCTTCCAATCCCGCCATGTTGGTTAGATCTTGATGCCAGTTGATCAGTGACGGGTGGCATGCCGGCTCCAGAAAGATTGGCTCCAATGATAATGCCCCTAGGGCTGTGCTCTAACCGATGGCTGGGGTATCCAGAGTCTGAAAAATTGGGAAGCGAATGGTCAACATATGCACTGGACCTCGTCTCGGGATAGTCTCTGAAATTGTGCGAGGGGCAGAGTTTTAAGGAACTGCCAGTGGGGTGTCCCATGTGCTCTCCTGCCAAAGGTGGCAGCACCACGCTGGGTTCAGTATTGCTCTCCCCGGGGCTGACGCAAGACAGAGGGCAGCCACTAAACCTCGCAAGGCTTGTCATGTTTTGTTGTGAGTTTGGCTATGAGTTTGCAAAATCAAACCAATTCAGCACTCAGGACACACCTAGAAATTCTGTTTCCATTTCCCTTGTTGTATATCATCTGCACGTGAAATTCTTGGCCGTGAACTTCGCAGAAGTACGAACCACACTCAATTTCGTTAAAGTTGGTGTGAGTCCCATGCCGTTCACTTTGCCCTCTTGATTTGTGGCAATAACCGTGGTAGTAAAAATGCTTCGAAACAGGCCATGGTGCAATATAAAAGCACAGCAGGCAAACCTGCTTTTAAAAAGGGAGCTTTGGGATTGGTTGGAATGCGCCGTGATTGACAGGCGCTGGGTTTGTTTTAAAAGGGACACGCAGGCGTTCACTGCGTGACGCCGTTTTCAAATATCGTGGAGAAAATGCTTTGAAATGTGCCGCGATACTCCCAGATACTGCTGCCTCTTTAACTTCAGGCGTTTTCTCATAAGACCCCCTTCTTTAAATCTCTTCATTTGACAAAATCTACAGGTTAGCGTGTAATACTAATCATCTGTTAAAAGTCAAGTGATAAATCCAGACCCGAGCAAAGCACAAAACAATCTGAGCCCATCTACCGTCTTTTATTTCACTAGGAATCCTGCCTCGCTCCAATAATGAGAGACTGGCTATTGTGTGTTCAGACCAGTTATTGTCAAAACTTGAATTTTTACTGGGGTGCCACATTCGAAAACAGGGAAAGTTACACGAAAATAATTCCAACAGTCAATTAGTTATTTCAAAGTGTCTGACCACAAAGGATAAAAACAGCATTTCTCTATATAATCTAAATTTCTGGGCCCTCATAATAGTTTTAAGTTAGTTTTATTTCATAGTACCTGCTTTTTAACAACCATCTGTTGGCCTCATAACAATAAAACTTTAATAAAGCAACAAGTAGTCCAGACCAGCCACATTTCGTCTTATTAAAAAAGGTATTAGACATTTTCGAGCAGTGTAGTTGGCGAGTACTACACAACAGAATGTACTATTCTACTTTTTAATCCAAGCTGAACCATTTCTATACCTAAAGTTTTTTTTCTTATTAAGCTTAATAATAATCGAAAACGCAGGATAGCACAGCTGTAAAACTGCTTACGTTAAAATGAAATTCTAAAAGGTGACAAAGAGCAGTGGATAGGCTCCTCTGCTAACAGGAACCTCAGATCAACTTTGTGTGGTGCTGTGAGGACAGCAGCTTCCAGCCCTGCGCGCTCCTCCAGCAGAGCACGTATTCCTGCACGTCTCCTGGCTTTGACGTGGCTCTTATGTTCTACACTTTAGCTGAATTTTTTTTATTTCAATCTATAAAACGTGCCGTGTGCTCCGGACTGCAGCTTATAGGTTTAAGTTGAAAGTCTCCTTATTCCCCAAAGACAGAATTTTCAACATATTCTTAAAAAAAAAGGGAGAACGAGTCCTCTTCACATTGTTAGGCTGACGTCACCTGCAGTGGATCCTAGACAGAGACAAAACGAGGGGGCCCACTTGACGTTAAGTGCCGCAAAATAGCAGACAGAGCCAGAACTGGCCTGAATCCGTCATGATTGTAATGGACGCTCGTGTTTGTCAACCTTTACTCCGATTTATTTCCGAGAATGATTGAAGGTGGAAGGCAAAGTTTCCGATCTGTCTTTCAGAAAGCATAAAGGACTGACAGACCTCAAATGATTCCAGGTCCTCTTTTGAGGCAAAACAAAAAAAAGGACTATCTAGAATATTGCTACACCTGCGTGATTTTATGTGATATGTAAGGAGGCAGTTCGGCCTCACCTTTTTCACTAACATACCGTTTCATGAAGTGCGTGTTATAGGCCTACTGCAGATTATACAGTCAAATCCTTCAGCATACTATAGTGAATAGACAATGATCATTTAAATGCTCATAATATCTACATTTGCTAATTTGTTCAAATGGTTCCTAATGTGGCCATAACCTAATTAGAATTTACCCTAATAAGCAGTTGTCTATTCAACATACTTGTATGCAATACACTATGTTGCTCTGTGTAGTATTTAATTAGTAAATGTATATGTAAAACTTGCCAAATTATCAAAATTTTAATTACATATGATGAATGCTGAAGTGATAATATTAGCTTCACAATACTAACATTAACATGATGCAAGTCATGGCAAAGACAGACACTTATGTGCTGCGATTATTTATTTCTTAATTGACATTTTTATGTTACATCTTTTCATTTATTATTTGTTCAATTTGATTTAAAAAGCCAAGTCTGTGGCCGTGTAAGATTTAAAATGTGGAAACTAGATGTGAATGTAAACACAACTCCAGTTTAAATATCTACACTGGAACAAATATTAATATTTTGACATATGGAATTCCCTCCAGACCAAGTCTGGTCATTTTGGTTGGTTGTTTGACAGACCGCACAAAAATCCTAGTGACTGTTGCAAACAAAATATCACTCACAACCATCAACACACTAATGTCAGGGAGTACTCTGTGTCCAGAAATCATTCCCAGTGTAGGAAATGTGGAGCAGCTGAACGATAAGAGTGAAATGAAACACAACTGAAATAGCAGTTAGAAGACAAGAGTTGCCATGGTGTCAGTAGATTTTATTTTATTTCAACTCGGACTGTGATGTTTTTTTTTTGTTTGTTTGATTTTTTTTTAATAACATCTTTTTGGAAAATATTTGCACAAAACCAATAAACATATACACCTGTAAATATACATGTTAATCCCAGATAAACTTTTCCCATAGGACTCACAAGGTGTTACACCAGGCGATCAATGTCAGAATCACAAGACAGTACAGAAACTAATAAAGAGGGAAGTTTAGAGATCACTAAACTATTTTAACAAGTAGCCATCCAAACAGACACAGAGTGTGTTCATGACACAAACAGGAGTGCTTATGTGTGTGTGATGTTGTGCCTGTGTGTGTGTAAGTCTAAGCAGCTACATGCATTAATGTGGAGAGGGCTGAGATAGTGTGACTGATGAAGGATGGCAGTGTAATCTTGCCATGCATTTATGAAATGTAGGTGAATTAACAGGTTTGGGATCAGTCCATTTGCAGACAGATGCTCCAGTAAATCACAGCAAGAAGTCAATTAGTCCCTTCCATCAGCCATATGAAGGCAAACTAAGCACTGCAGCAGTCTCTGAAGACCCGGCTGACCATATGATCTCTGAAATACAGGTGCAGTGTTGTGCACTTGTTGTTGTGCTATATACAGGTATAACCCTGTGCTGAATAACATGGAACAGACCAAGACTTGCAAAGCATTTCAGAAGCCGTGTTTATCAAAAACCAACCAAAAAACAACCAACCACATACACAGCACAAAAACATGCCCAATATAATGCTATATACACACAAGCATTACACTGTGAAATTCCACATTTTAAGGCAAATAATTGTTACTGAAGATGGGAAGCTCATGTGACAAAATCCTTGTTATCATCAGTTTCCTCATGCACAGAAATTAAAAATAAACTTTTAATATCAGCCACAGGTACATATAGTACATTTGGAAATACAACAAATAATATAAATATTTGTCTTGTGAAAGCACAAATCTTGCTAGAAATAAGTGGATGCAAGTGTTGTATGGATAAACAATGTTCTGGTGCAAGCCAACGTGAGCTCAAACGGCCTTTTTACTGTTTTATCTGTATGAAATCTACTGGGTTAAGCAGACCAGAACCAGAGGCTTTATACTGCTGGGGCTTTGCAGCATGTGAGAACACTAAAAAAAAAAAGTGTCATGCACTACATGCATCACATGCATCACACACAATACAACAATTCATTTCGTTATTAAATCAAGGCACAGACAGAATGTGTCACATTAAACCACAGCAAAAGCCTACAAGTCCATTCAGCACAATATCAAAACAGTCAATCACGATATCATTCATTAACAGTGCTGTTGGGATAGATTTAACATTTTGTCTGTTTAAAACCATAAATCATAGAGATTATTTACTAAAGAGACTGGATTATGGCTTTCCCATTGTTTTAGTGAGATGAAGGCTTCACTTTTGTCTGGCCATTATTGAGTTAACGTCAAGTCCACAAACTTGTCTATAGCAGCAGTGGCCTGCGACAGCTACGCATGTTGTAGGCTACAGGCCAGACATGGACCTAAAATAACGTTTAGCTGCAAGATCAAATCCGACCTGGGTTAGGCCACTTTGTATATATAAGAAAATCATCATCACGCAATCAAATAATTCATCAAATTATGTCCTGAAATGACCTTTATAGCTGCTGACCAACACCTCTAGGAAATGTGAGCTGATGGTTATACTGTGCACAGGCCTACTGCCACAGAGGTATACACACACCACAGTACTGATATTTTAAGGTAGCGCGCATGCTCAGTTCATAGAAGATTATGTTATAACCAATGGGCTATCCCAGCGCCCAGTGAGGTTTTCCCCAGCACAGACAACTAAATAATCGAATTATACACACATGCAGAATAACCAGTGTAGCACGTTGTTTTACACCTATCAAGATTTTAAAACTGTTGGGACATTCCAAAAGAGAGACAGGCCTAAATTACACACGTGTCTAATCATCTTATGCAATTAAAATCTCCAAAGAGGAAAATAAATGTGCACAATCGTGCAACAAGAAGATGAACTGCCCAAAATTCAACCGGATTCAGTGAAATAGATTTGTCACCAAACAGAAGTGAAAATGTGACTGAGCGGAAGGCGGCGTGCTCTGGCAGGGGTGATAAATATTTAGGAGGAAATGGCCGGTATGAGTGAGACACACGGTTAACAGACGTGCATCCCTCCCCAGCAGAGCTCTGTGAAGCAGTCCCTCTTTTAAAGTCTCCACATTTCGTCCAGTAAAACTAGGTTACCATTAATGCTCTTCTTAGCAGGGAAACGCCAATCTTCTGTTAAACGGGAAATTAAAATTAAAACGCAACTAATATCCATACAAACATGACTCTGGATTTGTTTTTATGATGGGGAAAGACCTATAATAAAAATGAGTTGGAAACCTCTGAAGGTCAACCCCCACCTTGGTAAAATATTTTTAGAAACATCAACGTACCAGAAAGGATCTGCAGTAGTTTGAACTCTCAAGCAACACGTTCATTTGCTTTAGCTTAAACCGTTTTTTTTTTTTTGTTTTCTTTTTTTTTTTTTTTTTTTTTTACAGCGAGAGCTCAGCGCATACACTGCTGCTCTGTGGCTCACAAACATGTGTGACTCACGTAAACCATGTTGCTTAATTATTTCAAAAGCAATAATATGACAACAAATACACACAGCCTCAAGTGGCTGTGCGGAGCCTTCGGGTTTCAACAAGCCAATAAAATATGGAGGGAACAGACCTATAGCAAAACTTAACAGGCTGCTTGTCACTTGGAGAAGTTCACAAAGGTCGCCATAAATCTCATACTGCAAATCTGCAAAGGCAAACTCAGTTAACTGTCTATGTGTTGGTGTTTGTGTGTGGGGGGGGGGGGGGGCAGGGCGTTGGGGGGGGGGGTGGG